>NW_026571018.1:565052-625052 GCF_026225935.1 Boleophthalmus pectinirostris | reverse complement strand
CAGCTGTGGACGATAACCAATATTAAGCTTTTAAAATCCAAAGCAAGGCCCATGTATTCACTTTAAGTTTGAGTAAAGATCATGCATTAAGTTTTTATTTGAAAAATGTAAAAATAAAAATACTAAATCATTCATTGCATGACTGTGATAGCCTAAAAGCTTCCATTGTTAACTGTAAACAGATCAATAGGCAGCAGTAGTAGTATCTGTAGTAGTAGTAGTATGAGGGAGTACTTTAAACAGTTCAGTGGTAGCAGTAGTAGTAGTATCTATAGTAGCAATATCAGTAGTAGAGCCTGACCGATATGGATTTTGTTGTGACCGATATGAAACCGATATAATGGGAGTTGGAGCTGCCGATAGCCGATATAATCACCGATATATTTATGTAAAAATTCACTGTAAATGTTGAATTGTTCAAAAAACTTAGGTTTGGCTCTAGTGAATTTTAAATTGGGTTTATTTAGGCAACATTTATTGTTATTCTGCCTCTTTACGTCATATTTACAGACAGTAAGTCGGACTAATGGCATTTTTGCATCACATTCTAGCTACTAGTGATGGGTATTCCAGTTCTTTTGAGAGAACCGGCTCTTTTGGCTCGGTTCACTAAAAGCAGCTGGCTCTTTCGGCTCCTAAGCGGCTCTTCAGATTGTTTTGTTGCAAGCAGGACTAAACCAGAACTGAACCAGAACTGAAAAAGGACTAAACCAGGACTAAAACAAATCTAAACCATGTGTAAAGCAGGACTAAACCAAAACTGAACCAGGACTGAGTGTCGGGACTCGGTCTCTATCTCTCTCCGTCTCTCAAGCCCTAGATTAGTTTATTCATTTTATGCTGAACTACAGCCAAACATGCACATTTTTCTATCTTATGCACACGCAGATTTCCTAAAGTTTAGTTTTGAGCCACTGCCGCTGTCAAACTACCACGAGTTTGCACGCAACGTGAAGAGAAAAAAAGTGAGAGAACGAGAAAATACGACTCCCAATAAGGATCAGGCTCCCGTCGTTCGCTTCAAAGAGCTGGATCTTAGAGCCGCTTCGTTCGCAACCGACCCATCACTACTAGCTAATACAGAAACTACCGCTATTAGCCTTTAGCCGTAAATATGTGCGCGCCGTGGTAATTAATTATATGCACAAATTTCATCATTCACACGTCTATTCACAGCTCATTTACATATCAATGCAGGTCCAGTAGCAAATATACGGCCAATATAGTCACTTTACAATAGACCAATAGAAAATAGCCTGTTTATGTGTGAGAGCTACAGCAGCTAATCGCTAACCAATAACCAAAACTAGCTTCAAAGTCGACATATTTCCAATACTCAGCGCTCACACAGGCTCCTCCCACATCACAAGCCTGAACTAATAAATGTCCTTTTAATCCAGACTCAAACCGATTGTCCGTAAAAAGAAAATAATCTCACTGTTTGGATCTGTGTCTGCGAGTGTAAACAAACACACATGAGTGACGTGACTCTGTGGTGTGTTCAGGGACAGTATGGACACACACAGACAAATGACTCCGCAGATAAATACTGATGTGGAGCCACATATTAGGGCATTTATCTGCCTGTAAATTGTATTAAATTAACATAATGTAGAGAGTCTAAGATTTATAACAAGATATGACATGCCCACGTGAAATATCTGTCCATATCAGCAAATATATCGGCCGATAGCCGATATGTCTCCAGGTCCCCATATCGGCCAATAATATCAGCCAGCCCATATAACGGTCAGGCTCTAATCGGTAGTAGTAGTATCTCAGTGCTTTGGCAGAAATATCAAATTGTGATTAGATTTGCATTTTATGTTTTCATAAGAGGATTCTGTTTTTGAGCTGATACGATATCTGATATTTGGCATGCAGCTGTGGCTGATAACCAATATTAAGCTTTTAAAATCCAAAGCAAGGTCCATGTATTCACCTTAAGTTTAAGTAAAGATCACACATTAAGTTTTTATTTGAAAAACGTAAAAATAAAAAAATACTAAATCATTTGTTACATGACGTGTATACCCGTTAGCTGTTGCGTGGGTGCTTCCAGCTCCATCCACTCCTCGTTTTGGTCTTAAAATGTCTGTATTAACCCGCTCTACATGGTCCCTTTTATTTTGCCATTCTGTCCATAAATCAAGATATTAACATCAAAAACAGATGAATTGGGCGCCGTCTTTCGACAGAGTCGTTTGCGCTGGCGTTAGAAACAGCTTTGATTGACGGTGTTCCTAAGATCCCAGTCCCTGATAAACCAGCGGTGCAAATTCCAAAACATGGAACTCTCTTCTCCTATAACTGCTGACATCAGTGAGCTTCATTTGACTGGAGCTGTGGGACACGTCCTGCTACTTTAGTCCTCGTCCTCCTGAGTCTGTTCACAAAGACACACGCGGACGGGCACAGACTGATAAAATATCGATATCGAAAAGCATTATCGGTGGCGAGTGCGATCAGAGCTAGCATGTCCACAGCCTGTCGCTAACTGTCTGTGTGTGTGTCAGTGTGTTTCGCATTAGCGTTAGCATTAGCGGCACTCACAAAGAGTCCAAGTGTACTCTGTGACCCCGAGTGTGACGCACCGCTGACTCACGCCAGCCACTCTGACAACAGACGAGAGAGAGAAGAACGCAGGAGGAGAGGAGCACGAGAGGACAGAGAGAGAGAATGAGAAGAGGAGAGGAGAGGAGGAGATAGAGAGGGAGGGATGAAAGGAGGAAGAGGAGCACGAGAGGACAGAGAGAGAGAATGAGGAGAGGAGAGGAGAGGAGAGGAGGAGATAGAGAGGGAGGGATGAAAGGAGGAAGAGGAGCAGGATGAGGACAGAGAGAGGGAGAAGGGACAGAGAACAGAGGAGGGAGAAATAAAGAGAGAGGGAGGGGAGGAAGAGGACAGAGGGAGCAGAGGAAGGAGAGAGAAAGAGAGAGGGGGGAAAGGAGGAGGACAGGGGAGGGAGAAGAGAGAGAGAGCAGAGGAGGAAGAGAGAGAGAAAGAGAGAGGGAGGGGAGGAGGAGGACAGAGACAGCAGAGGAAGGAGAGAGAAAGAGAGAGGGAGGGGAGGAGGAGGAGGACAGAGGAAGGGAGAAGAGAGAGAGCAGAGAGAGAGTGTGGGAAGAGAGGAGGAGGAGGTGGGACAGAGGGAGGGAGAAGAGGAGGAGGAGGGAGGACAGAGGGAGGGTGGGAGGGAGGAGGAGGAGGAGGAGGGAGGACAGAGGGAGGGAGGGAGAGGAGGAGGAGAGACAAAACACAATCTGTCTTTCTTTGGAAATGAAATATGACCTATTACAAATGTCATTCCAAATAAACAGTGAGGCACATCTCCTCACTGACTTGGAGATACAGCTACTGCTCATCTGCACACTCAAACAACACTCCACTGGTGTTACCATTTCAAACTACTCCCACAACAAGAATCGATACTCAATACTGATCCCGATACCACAATGACAACAAAAAACACTCTTTCTTTCGACAATAGAACGTGGTTTTCAGCTCGTCTGTGTGCTCTTATTCTTGTTCTCACGCAGCTCAAGACTTCTTCAGTATCGATACCTGCTCAAATGAGTATGCAGTTTCGATACTCGCTTTCATATCGATTAGTATCCGATTATGGATACTTTTGACAGTCTCACTCTGTAGTCATGACGCTAAACTAAAGTAAACCACAGCTGCTCTGGGGCACACTGAGACGAAGTTGGAATTCTGAACCAACAGCTTCTTCCACCAAGTGCGTTGCCCAAGGACACAAAGTCTGTATGTACTAGACAAGCAGATGGAACTGTCAACATTCCGGTTTTGACATTTGTGGATCTTCCTTTTGAGCATTCCTTATGAAATTCCCACATGCATGAGTTTTTCGGAGCACATTTTCAACTTTTATAACATGTATTTGTCGCACTTAAATCAAATGAATGTGTCGCAAATGGAAATCTACTTTTAAGTGCTGCAATTTCCCACAGTCAATTCTGTCACTGCAAAAACAAACTGGACTGGACTTTAAGAGGCACGTTCCACTGACAGCATCAAAGGCACCGCTCTGGATTCTTCTGTGTGTCTCTGGATTTGCTCAGTCTGTCCTGGTTTAGTCCTGGTTTAATCCTGGTCAAGTCCTGGTTTAGTCCTGGTCTATAGTCCTGGTTTAGTCTTGGTTTAATCCTGGTCAAATCCTGGTTTAGTCTTGGTTTAGTCCTGGTTTAGTCTTGGTTTAGTCCTGGTTTAGTCCTGGTTTAGTCCTGTTTTAGTCCTGGTTTATAGTCCTAGTTTAGTCCTGGTTTAGTCCTGGTTACGTCCTAGTCAAGTCCTGGTTTAGTCCTGTTTTACTCTTGGTTTAGTCTTGGTTTAGTCCTGGTCAAGTCCTGGTTTAGTCCAGGTTTAGTCTTTATTTAGTCCTGGTTTAGTCTTGGTTTAGTCTTTATTTAGTCCTGGTTTAGTCTTGCTTTAGTCTTTATTTAGTCCTGGTTTAGTCTTGGTTTAGTCCTGGTTTAATCTTTATTTAGTCCTGGTTTAGTCTTGGTTTAGTCCTGGTTTAATCTTTATTTAGTCCTGGTTTAGTCTTGGTTTAGTCCTGGTCTATAGTCCTAGTTTAGTCCTGGTTTAATCCTGGTTTAGTCCTGGTCAAGTGCTGGTTAAAAGTCCTATATTGCACTAAAACTGACTCTTGTGAGCTTTAATTCATTTCAGAACGTTGTTTCCTGCTCAAAAACACACCTGGACTCCTGTTTTCCTGTTTTGTTTCATTCACATTTTGAATAACCTTTTATTATAAGTCTGTCTACAAAGTTCAAAATACTCTGTTCCACCTTGTGATGTCATGAAGCAGTAGTTTTGTAGTGAGCAGCCCCTTTTATCTGATCTGATTATCGGTTCCCGTATTTTCCACATGTTTACTGTTTGAGAGAAGAACTCAATAAAAGAACTAAATGTGCAGGTTTGTGTGTTAAATGTGTGAATGAAACAAAACACAACTGCAGTTCTGTGTGTGACGACAAAACGACATTAGAACAGATCACGTTCTAAAACGTCGTCATCTGGGCCTTTTAAGTCCATGTTTACTACATTGGACGACAGTAGCTCAGATCGCCCTCTGATCTGAAGGTTGGTGGTTTGAATCCCGCTCCCACAGACAAATACTGCTACTGTGCAAGGCAATTAACCCACCTTGCCCCCAATGTAGTTTAGACCTCTACAAACACGTTCAGAAATGTCCCTGTGTGTCAGATGCCCTCCCTACATGTTCTTAAACGTATGGGATTCTCTTACGGTTCAGATTTCCATCTTCTCTCAAATGTCAGTGCTCCAGAAGATGAGATATTTCCTTCAGGACTTACTCCATTTGCGTATAAACTTGTGGTCTGATGAACTACAGTACATTACATGATGATTGTGTAACCATGAGATCCAAACCATTTGTGTTTAGCATGCACAAGAATCCACTGAGAGAATCCACGCCGATATGAATCTTACAACTTTACAAGACTGTACAGGACCTCCAGCCAAACCGCCAACAACAGGTTCAGATGTGTGCACTTTCTGTGGCTCCAGCAGGGCAAAATGAGGCAATAATACTGCCTCCTGTGCCCCGAGTTTGCTCTTGTTTCTGATGTTTATCATTATTTCCAAGCTGCATTTCTCCAGCACGGAGCACAGCCAAAAGTCTTACACTGTCTGCACATAGCAAGAAGTTACGCAACCGCTAATTAGTTCCATTTGGGCCAGTCAAAACGATACAAGGCCAGACAGCGCAGGGAACTACTGATCAAACTAAAAATACAATGTGGAGGAGAGCGCTGCAAGTATCACTTCCCCCACAAACAATCAAACCTCCTGTCTTATTCTGCAGAAAAGATCCAAATCCTGTAGTTTAGATCTGTACAAACAGGTTCTCAAATGTGATTTTTGTATTAGTTTGTCAGATTTAAGTCTAGAGCTGAAACGACTGAGTAAACCAAGTAATTACAAAAAAGCTTTGATTATTATGTTACTGCCACAAAGATTTAAAAAAAATAATGTGTTAAACCCGCGTGAAACAGAAGCAAGGAGTGCACAGAACTATTACAGGGCTTGTTTTTGCACAGGCCATGTTTGTGCACAACACCTGTCCAACACCTGCACAACACCTGTCCAACACCTGCACAACACCTGTACAACGCCTGTATTACACCTGTCCAACACCTGCACAACACTTGCACAACGCCTGTATTACACCTGCACAACACCTGTATTACACCTGTCCAACACCTGTCCAACACCTGCACAACACCTGTCCAACACCTGCACAACACTTGCACAACGCCTGTATTACACCTGCACAACGCCTGTATTACACCTGCACAACGCCTGTATTACACCTGTCCAACACCTGCACAACACCTGTACAACACCTGCACAACACCTGTCCAACACCTGTCCAACACCTGCACAACACCTGCACAACACCTGCACAACGCCTGTATTACACCTGTACAACACCTGTACAACACCTGTACAAGACTTGCACAACACCTGTATTACACCCGCTATAGAACACCCGCACAACACCTGCACAACACTTGTACAACATCTGCACAACACCTGCACAACACCTGCACAACACCTGTACAACACCTGCACAACACCTGCACAACACCTGCACAACACCTGCACAACACCTGTACAACACCTGCACAACACCAGCACAACACCTGTACAACACCTGTACAACACCTGTACAACACCTGTACAACACCTGCACAACACCTGTACAACACCTGTACAACACCTGCACAACACCTGTACAACGGTGGAGAGAGCGTTGTGTTTTCGATGCATTCGTGGGCTTATGGAGTGGAGATCTGTGGTACGAGAGTTTGAAGGAACACAATGATGAGGTAGAGTGAACAGTGCATAGAGCTAGCGCTGGAGAACGATCTCAGCTCACAACAGACCTGGAAACTCCTCCACAGCTCCACACACAACACCACAGAGTGTAGATGTGAACTGTTGTCTTCACTCAAGAGCTTGAGTGAGTTCAGAGCTGCTGTGGCTGTAGACTGAATGTGGCCTGGTACAACACAGTCTACTGACAAGTGAAGACGTGCTAAATGTTCTCTGGACATTTTGATCTGCTCTGTCAAAGTGAAATGGGGAACATATGGACGTGCAACTAAAAATAAAATGTGTCCTTTTAAGCAGAAACTCCCTCTTTGTTTGAACGATGAAACAAAACTTTAAAACAATCAAATATATTTCTAAAGATATTTTATAGAAAGTAAAAAGTAGATTACTTGATTAATTTTAAGTAAATAATTGATAGATTACTCAGTTACTAAAATAACTGATAGCTACAGCTCTATTCTGGTCTTTTTGTCAATTCTTATGGACGCGTTTAAAATCTGAACTTTGCTGATTATTAAAACATAAATTGCAAATCTAAATGCAGTCACAATGCTTTTCAGAAGAACAGTTCAGCCCTAATGGAAGAGATGGAGCACGAGAGGAAAGAGCGAAAGATCGCACAAAAACAGATCTGGGCTTTTCTGTTATAAGCTTTGAAAAATAGCAGAAAAATGCTTAGAAAAGATTGTGAATTTGAGCAGCTCAGAAACCTTATTTGGACAGAGCAGACGCTCGCTCCTGCACACACTTCAGATGATGTCATTACTCAGAAAAAATAAAAACAGGACAAATGTGTGTGTCAAGAAAGTGAAGAAGAGAGACAGAGATAGAGGGAGCAGGGGAGAGGGAGAAATAGGGAAGGATGAGAGGGTGAAAGATAGGAGAGAGAAAGAGAAGAGGAAAGAGAGAGAGACAGAAGAGGAGAGGGAGGAAAGCAGGAGAAAGAAAAGAGGAAAGAGAAAGAGGAGGAAGAGAGAGGAGGAGAGACAGGGGAGGGGGGATGAGAAAGAGAAGGGTAAGAGAAGTAAGAAGCAGGAGAGGAGGAGAGAGAAATGTGAAAGAAAGAGGAAGAGAGAGTGTAGAGAAAGAGACAGATGTTGAGAGAGAGGAAGGAAAGATGAAGAGATAAACAGGTGGGAGAGAGAGAGAAAAGAGTGAGAGAGCAAGAGGAAGGATCATGGGTTGCGCTTCAGGCTTCATCAACTCTGGCTCAAATTGACTTTGTATTGAAAAAGCGTTGCTCCTCTGTCACTGCTGCTGTCAAACTCCTGCTGATTTAAAAATGTTCGTATGAACTCATTATCAGTATAAAGGCTTTATATTCATTCCCATTGGAGGGTCCATCAAATACTTCTCCATGGAGATGTTATTGCTTTGTCTGGAATGTTCCACAGTATGGTATTAAATCTTTCTATTAGAGCCCGACCGATATGGATTTTGTTGTGGCCAATATGAAACCGATATAATGGGAGTTGGAGCTGCCGATAGCCGATAAAGTCACCGATATATTTAGTGATGTAAAAATTCACTGTAAATCTTGAATTGATTAAAAAACTTAGGTTTGGCTCTAGTGGATTCTAAATTGGGTTTATTTAGGCAACATTTATTGTTATTTTGACTCTTTACATCATATTTACATACAGTAGATTGGCCTAATATCATTTTTGCATCACATTCTAGCTACTAGTGATGGGTATTCCAGTTTTTTTTTTTTTTTTTTGGAGAACCGGCTCTTTTGGCTCGGCTCACTAAAGCAGCTGGCTCTTTCGGCTCCCAAGCGACTCTGGAGATTGTTTTGTTGCAAGCAGGACTAAACCAAAACTGAACCAGGACTGAAAAAGGACTAAACCAGGACTAAAACAGATTTAAACCATGTGTAAAACAGGACTAAACCAGAACTGAACCAGGACTGAGTGTCGGGACTTGGTTTCTATCTCTCTCCCTCACTCGAGCCCAAGATTAGTCCTGGTTTATTCATTTTATGCTGAACTGCAGCCAAATATGTGCTTTTTTTTATCCTATGCACACGCAGATTTTTTAAAGTTTAGTTTTTAGCCGCTGCTGCTGTCAAACTACGGGTCTACATGCGGCATGAAGAGAAAAAGTGAGAAAAAGAGAAAACATGGCTCCCAATAAGAAGCAGGCTCCTGTTGTTCGCTCTAAGAGCCGCTTCGATCGCGACCGACCCATAACTCCTAGCTAGTAAACTGTCGCTATTAGCCTTTAGCCGTAAATGCTGCACACCGCGGTAGTTAATTATATGCATAAATGTGGATCATTCACACATCTATTCACAGCTCATTTACATATCAATGCAGGTCCAGTAACAAATATACGGCCCATATAGTCACTTTACAATAGACCAATAGAAAACAGACTGTTTATGTGCGGGAGCTACAGCAGCTAACCGCTAACAACACCTAAACTAGCTTCAAAGTCGATGTATTTCCAACACTCAGCGCTCACACAGGCTCCTCCTCACATCACAAGTCTGCACTAATAAATGTCCTTTTAATCCAGACTCAAACCGATTGAAGAGAAAGAATATAATCTCAATGTTGCGCACGGCTGCGGGTGTAAACAAACACACGCGAGTGAAGTGACGTGACTCTGGTGGTGTGTTCAGGGACAGTACAGACACAGACAAATTACACCGCAGATAAATACTGATGCGGAGCCACATATTAGGACATTTATCTGTCTGTAAATTGGATTAAATGAACATAATGTAGAGAGTCTAAGCTTTATAACATAACGTGCCCACGTGAAATATCGGCCCATATCAGCAAGCATATCGGCCGATAGCCGATATGTCTCCAGGTGCCCATATTGGCTCTACTTTCTATCTTCATGGAGACCAAACCAGACCAAGTTACAGGTCAGATCTGTGGAGAGGTGACCTCGCTCACAGTCAGAATGTCTATAAAACCACCTGTAACTGAATAAATGTAAAGTAGAGCTGTTTAATGTCACACTGTGTAACATTTCAGGGAGAGCAATGACGTATCCATAGAAACAAGCAGGGGTGCGAGAAGGGCCATTACCTTCAACAGCCTCGCTTGTCTCCTGATTGGTTCTTTGGTTGTTGTCATACTCAAGGTCAGAATACCAAATATGAAACTTGGCTCAAAATTCTCCCCTATAGCTGTGGTCTCAATGAGCTTCGTTTGACTGGATCCGAACGCTGTGGTGACGTCACACTCCAGTGATTCCCATAGCACTTTATAGTTAGGGCCTTGACAACAATTGCCCCCTGCCTTGACTACGTCCCTCCAAACCACGTGAATCCTCCTAACCAATTTTCTGAGGGAAACACTGCACTCCCTTAGTCCACGGTTTTACACGGTACAGTCTACAGCAGACCTGGCCATTGTCCAGCTCTGGGACCACATACGGACCTTTGGTCGACTCTGACCGGCCCTTTAAGATCATTGGAAATACAACATAAACATATTTTATCATTTGACCTCATGCATGGACTAAAGCTGCATAGATTTTATTTTAGAGGTGTTTTTAATGGCAATTTTTGTAAATCAACCTCACTTTTTCATTGCTTAGTCAGAACATAAACTCTTCTTTTTGCTTCCACAATATTTTCTGTTTCTGATGTGGCCCCATGGAAAACAGAATTGCCCACCCCTGGTCTATGGTCTATGGTCTGTAACAACATGTTCTGAAATGTGGTTCTTGCATTAGTTCAGATTTCAGTCTTCTGGACGTGTTTAAAATATGAATTTCAAACAGAATCCAATGATGAAAACAGAAATCGCAAATCTAATCTCAATCACAATGCTCATCAGTTCGATATTTTCCCATAATCCTTCAGTGCAGATGTAAGTCAGCTGCACTTTGCCTGAACCTAACACCACTGGACCCTAAACACTGGAGGAACTCAGAGGAGGGACACGACTCGAGCTCACAGCCCAGTCCGACGCTTCATATGTGGGACAAAGGTTTCCGAATGCCTCCCTGTCTCACCACAACGCCACAGAGAAGAGAGGGAGAGGGGGAAGAGAGAGGGAAGAAAAGAGGAGAGAGAGAAGAGGGAGAAAAGGAAGAGAGAGAGGTGGAGAGGAGGGAGAGGGGAGAGAGGAAGAGAGGGAGAGATGGAGAGAGGAAAGGAGGGAGAAGAGGAGAGAGAGAGATGGAGAGAGGAAAGGAGGGAGAAGAGGAGAGAGAGAGAGAGGGAGAGAGCAAATAGAGAAGAAAAGAGAAGAGAGGAAGTCTGAGGTAACACCATAAACACAGTGTCAAAACAGAACAGGGAAAAATTTGACACAAAAAAGAGAAGAAAGAAGGAGAGAGGGAGGGGGGAGGTGAGAAAAGGAATGAGAGAGAGGGGAGAGAGAGTGGGGAAAGAGTGGAGAAGAGAGGGAGGGAAAAGAGAGAATGCCAGAGGATTTCAACACAAACCTCTATAAACTCACTGGCAGGAGGAAAAATGTGATACAAGATATAAAACTGACTCCTGTGAGCTTCAAACCATGTTACAATGTTGTTACCTCCACAAGAACACACCTGGAGTTATGTTTCATTCACACATGTTTGACTAAACCTTTATTATTAGTCTGTCTATATCTCCAGAGCTCAAAATGCTCTGTTCCACCTTGTGATGTCATGTAGTGGTGCCCAATTCCAGGTCTGTTTGTGGTGAAGAAACTACATTACAACATAGATCAGAAAATGGGGCCTTTAATCGTTGCCAATTTACACAAACACATAAAATCTTCCTCTCCAGCGATTACTTAAAGTACCTCATATATTTAATTTATCCAAATAATCCAAAATTCCAAATATATCCAAATATTTATCAAACCAAAACATTCACGATCAATAGCGCAAAAGAAACAACACCACATACGATACTCCTCTTTCACCACACCAACATCAGCAACAGCAAAAGTACCAGTAGTAGTAGTAGTAGTAGTAGTAGTAGTAGTAGTAGTAGTAGTAGTAGTAGTAGTAGTAGTAGTAGTAGTAGTAATAATAGCAGTAGTAGTATTAGTAGTAAATGGTAAATGGACACATTATTATATAGCACTTTTCCACACATTCATACGCCAGTGTACGCAGACACTGGGGGCACGGCGGGTTAAGTGTCTTGCCCAAGGACACAATACATAGCAAAAATATACACAAGCTCAGGTAATTTTCACTTCACATGTTCACATAGCAGACCAAAACAAAATAAACATCCAAACACATGTCTAATATTAGCCTGTTTCTTACCTCATGCACTTGAATGTCTCTCCTAGACTGAACCTAATTTAATCTGTGCAGTTACATGCAGCAGGTGTCACTGGGATGTTTTTCTGCTGTGTACATAAACATAGCGAGCAGTAGAAGTAGTAGTAGTAGTAGTAGTAGTAGTAGTAGTAGTAGTAGTAGTAGTAGTAGTAGTAGTAGTAGTAGTAGTAGAAGTAGTATATTGGTTCCTACCTGACCACGGGTTGGGGTATAGCCTCCATGTTGGCGGGCACCTGCACTCCCTTTTCCCACTCCTGCCTCCAGGGGTCAGTGAGGAGGTAGAAGTCTTCCAGAGCCAGAGGAGCAGAGTCTGGGAGCTTCATGGCTGTGATCAGGTCTGTACGAAAAACCTACGGACAACAGAGACGCCATTTTAGTTTAATCTACAACAGTGTACAAAAAAACCTACGGATGAGAGGCCATTTCAGTTTAATCTAGAACAGTGTACAGAAAACCTACAACAAGAGAAACGCCATTTTAGTTTAATCTAGAACACTGTATGGAAAATCTATGGACAAAAGAAACGCCATTTAATTTTAATCTGGAAAAGTGAACAGAAAACCTATGGACAAGAGAGACGCCAATTTAGTTTAGTATATATCAGTATACAAAAACTATGGATAGACCCATATATATATATATATTTGCATTTTTTAGCGTATCAGCCTTGAATCTCCAGCACAGGTTGATATTTTGTTTCTGCCGACCAGTTGCTTAGTACAAATGTGGATAAAGCTTCATTTGAACACTTCACTTGAAGAGGACATTGCACAAAATGAGACTGCACTTCTCTCTTTTCCAAGTTGAGGTAAAAGTTGAGTGAGTTTCAATCAATTGAAATGATATATTATGGGGGAAAAAATAACAACTAGCACTAGACTCCACATATCAGCCAAAACATATTGGTCACCTTAGTTTCTTTGGGTTCTAAACAATCGACATTGACTATGTATATATATATATATATATATATATATATATATATATATATATATATATATATATATATATATATATATATACTTCAGCAGCAGCAGTGATCCTAGATGTGTTGGGCTATAAGAGCAACCATGGGAGCCATGCGATACAATACCCACCATGGCAAAGACGGTTAGAGGCTAAAATCAAGGAGGTGCGGAGAGAAGTGAGCCAACTGTCAGAGGCCCAGAAAGGTGCAATGAAAAAGCAAGTGCCCAAGAGGTACAACCAGTTGCCCATACCTGAAGCACTCGAAACTGCCAAACAAAGGCTCCAAGCCTTGGCCAGCCGCCTAAAGAGGTACACACGAGATAACGAGGCCAGACGAATAAACCGGCTGTTCGCAACACAACCGGCGAAAGTGTACGCTCAGTGGCAAGGTAATAACACCAGAGCATACCCACCAAGGCTGGAGACTGAGAGGTACTGGAAAGGCATATGGGAAAGGGAGGCATCACATAACACCAATGCACAGTGGCTGGTGGATCTGAGAGAAGACCACAGCAACCTCCCTGAACAGAATCCAGTCACCATCACAGTGGCAGACATCCAGGGAAGAGTCTCAGGTATAAAAAACTGGACCGCACCAGGCCCTGACATGATCCATGCGTACTGGCTAAAGAAGCTCACTGCCCTCCACGAGCGCCTGGCAGCACAGATGAACCAGCTGCTAAGGGATGGGACTCACCCTGAATGGTTAACCCAAGGGCGTACGATCCTGATCCTAAAGGATCCCTCAAAGGGTGCAGTCCCATCCAACTATCGGCCAATAACCTGTCTCTCCACAACATGGAAGCTCATGTCAGGCATCATTGCGGCTAAGATAAGTGGGCACATGAATCAATACATGAGCGCAGCACAGAAGGGTATCGGCAAAAAACACCAGGGGAGCCAAACACCAACTCCTGGTTGACCGAACAGTCGCCCGCGACTGCAGAACCCGTAAGACCAACCTGTGCACTGCCTGGATTGATTACAAGAAAGCCTACGACTCAATGCCACACACATGGATCACTGAGTGCTTGAAGCTGTACAATATCAACAGGACTCTAAGGGCGTTCATTGCGAACTCGATGCGGTTGTGGAAAACCACCCTTGAAGCCAAGGGGAAGCCACTTGCACATGTGTCCATCAAATGTGGCATATACCAAGGAGACTCACTGTCCCCACTACTGTTCTGCATAGGCCTGAACCCTCTCAGCCAAATAATCGACCGCACTGGCTATGGATACAGACTCAGAAACGGGGCCACCATCAGTCACCTCCTCTACATGGATGACATCAAGCTGTACGCTAAGAGTGAGCGAGACATCGACTCACTGATCCACACCACAAGGATCTACAGTACAGACATTGGGATGTCATTCGGGCTTGAGAAATGTAGCAGGATGGTGACAAAGAGAGGGAAGGTAGTCCACACAGAGGGGGTGTCACTCCCAGAGGGAACAATAGCAGACGTTGAGGACAGTTACAAGTACCTTGGTATCCCACAAGCAAATGGCAACCTCGAAGAGGCAACAAGGAAAGCGGCTACGGCCAAATACCTGCAAAGAGTGAGGCAAGTCCTTAGAAGCAGCTCAATGGCAAGAACAAGGTGCAGGCAATCAACAGCTACGCCCTGCCAGTGATCAGATACCCTGCAGGGATTGTAAGCTGGCCAAAGGAGGAGATACAGACCACAGATGTTAAGACACGAAAGCTCCTGACCATGCATGGAGGGTTCCATCCCAAATCCAGCACCCTGAGACTGTACGCAGGCCGGAAGGAAGGGGGCCGAGGACTAGTGAGTGTGGGAACCACTGTCCAGGATGAAACATCCAAGCTCCTTGAGTACATCAAGGACAAGGCCCCGGCAGATGAGGTGCTCAGAGAATGTCTCAGACAGTGGGGTCCAGAGGAAGAGGTGCTGGAGGGACCATCATGGCAGGACAAACCCCTACATGGGGCGTACCACTGGAACATAACTGAAGTGGCTGATATCAAGAAATCCTACCAATGGCTTGAGAGGGCTGGTCTGAAGGACGGCACAGAGGCACTGATCCTGGCTGCTCAGGAGCAGGCCCTGGGCACTCGAGCAATAGAGGCCCAGATCTACCACACCAGACAAGACCCACGGTGTAGACTGTGCAAAGAGGCTCCTGAGACACAGTCCAGCACATAACTGCAGGGTGTAAGATGCTGGCAGGGAAAGCATACATGGAGCGACATAACCAAGTGGCGGGCATAGTGTACAGAAACATCTGTGCAGAGTACGGGCTGGAAACCCCAGGATCAAGGTGGGAAACACCTCCAAAGGTTGTGGAGAATGACCGAGCCAAGATCCTGTGGGACTTCCAGATACAGACTGACAGAATGGTGATGGCGAACCAACCAGACATAGTGGAGGTGGATAAGAAACAGAGCAGAGCCGTGGTGGTTGACATCGCAATACCAAGCGATGGTAATATCAGGAAAAAGGAACACGAGAAGCTAGAGAAATACCAGGGGCTCAAGGAAGAGCTGGAGAGAGCCTGGAAAGTAAAGGCATCAGTGGTGCCTGTGGTGATCGGACACTCGGGGCTGTAACCCCCAAACTGGAAGAGTGGCTACAACAGATACCGGGAAAAACAATGGACATCTCAGTCCAGAAAAGTGCAGTACTGGGAACAGCAAAGATACTGCGCAGAACTCTCAAGCTCCCAGGCCTCTGGTAGAGGACCCGAGCTGAATGAGGGTGAGAGAGACCTACCACCGTGGAAGGTGAGAAACACATTTTATATATATATATATATACACACAATATATCAATATGCAATTTGAATTTTTTTAACTAGCAAATTGCAAAAACTGCAATTTTTGAAGTAGCATGATTTCCCAGCAAACAACAAAATCTCCTGTCTTATTCTGCTAGAACATTAACCCTGTAGTGTTCTGAAATGTGATTCTTGTATTAGTTTGTCAGTTCAGATTTCAGTCTTTTTGTCAATTCTTCTGAGCCTGTTTAAAATGTGAACTTTGAACAGAATCCTATGATTAAAACATAAATCACAAATCTACTCACAATCGCAAAGAACAGACGATGGTACAGACAGGATGAGAGAGGATGCAGAGAGAAAGAGAGAGAAGAGGAACACTAGACAGAATCACTGAGTAGTGAGAAATGGAGATGAGGGTATGGACAGAGAGATAAGACAGGACAGTGAAAAGAATGGAGGGAGGGAGAGAGAGAGAGATGGAGAAAGAGGAGTTTTTAAAGTGGAGCCAGAGCCATGATGGATGCAGTGTCCCTCCGGGCGATACGAAAGGCGGACAGTGGGGTCAAGGGTCACGCACTGCTCTTTAATCCACTCTGTCTGCTCACACCTCCAGTACACCTCCACAGTACACACAAAACACAGACAATACTAGAGCCACACTACTGAATCAAAATCACTGTTTGAGTTTGTGCTTTTGTTACATCACAAAGGCTGCAAATAGTTTTGGAAATAGAATGTTCTCTCCAAAGAACAAATCACAAACATCTCTACAAACATGTTCTGAAATCTTCTCCATTGACTGTAAATAGAATTAACCCACTAGCCACCGTGTTCCAAACAGGAAGTGAGAATGGACGTATTTCCTGTCCAATTTCCTCATTTTGGTTTATAAATATTCATATTAAGATGCTCTGCGTGATCCTGATGTTTTTATTTAGCAATTTTGTCTGTAAATCAATTCCTATTCCTAATATAGAACTCTGCTACATGAACTATTCACTTCTGCTAGTCTCGGTGAGCTTCATTTGACTGTAGTCGAACAGTATGAGTGAAATCACACTCGCTCAGTCCACTTCTTCAAACAGTCCATAGTCTTCTCCCAAATGTCAGGGCTCCAGGAGAACAGAAAGCGACTTTCACAACTGGAATACTGTAGACATATGAATAGTGGACGCAGCGGACGATGCTCGCATTATCGGCTCGTCTCAGAAGATTTCGGAACACCGGAGCCACTCCCCTGTTTATTTCCCATATAATTGTGCAGAGTAAAGAACATTGGTGTTAATGTGGTCACGTTGCACTCTCCATCGCAGAGTTATTTTACCAAGGCCAGCGTTCACACCAAACACTAAATGAAGGTAGCAAAGAGTCATTCAGCATAAAGATCTTTTATGTTATTAGGTTCTTTTTTTTGTTTGTTTGTTTTTACTCTCATACACCTGGGATACTGTCCTAAGGAAGTGGGACTGCAGATGGTGCTGTCATCCTGCCTCCACCAGGAAGACACCACCAAAACACTTTATTTTAGGGTACACTTATTAACATCTAACTACCTGCTAATCAGCATACTTGTAGATGGTTAATTGGTCATTAACTATTATTTATTGAGCCCTTAATAATGTCTAATTCCCCCTAAGCTTATTGTGCTATTAGTTAGACATTTACAAACACTTTCCTGTTAATACACTCTTATGATTCTAATAAGCTTTTGGTAATAAGCGTGTTGTTAAGGACGAGTAGCACAAGAAATGTAGTTTTTACTTATTTGCACTTAATAAATTGTGCTTACTCTTGTGTAATCAAACTTAGTTGTTAATAGAGTCCAACGAGCCATGAATTAAGTCATGAAGTTCTAAACATGTTCCTCATTCTAAAGAGACGGTGTGATCGTTATAAGTCATGTTCACTATTCTAAAGTAGTCACAAATTCACACTTAATTCATATTGTGACATGCATATAAATAGTTCATATATGAATAGGGAGTTGTACAAAACTATTCATTATAAAAATGGCCTAATATCATAATAATAAGCAGTAATAAAGAGTTTATTAATAGGAAAGTGTCTAACTTATACTAACTAACTACTGCTACTAACCAACTAACTAAATGTCTAACTAACAGTAGAATAGGCTTATGGGGAATTAGACATTAATAAGGCATGAATAAATAGTAATTAATGACAAATTAACCATCTACAAGTATGCTAACTAATTGGGAGGTCGTTAAAAAGTGTACCCTAAAATAAAGTGTTCCCCCAAAACCTCTTTAAATGAGCTGAGCGACACGTCACAGCAACATCACGTGACTCTGACGAAGAACAAACTGTCAGGGACGAAAACAACCTCTTGGTCTGGAAAAAAAAAAACTAATAACATAAATTATCAGAAGACCAAATGAACCTCATTAGGATAAATATCTTTTCTGTCATTATTAGTGTTTTTTTAAGTGTCTGCAGAGACTCCAGAGTCTATTTAACCTGTTCTAAGCTTTACTTTTAGAGAATAACAAAACTGAATACGCGACTTTTTCCTTTTAAAATGCTTTGACAAAGAAGATTTAAAAGATAAGATTTAAAATTGCTCAGAACAGTTATTTCTTCGTGGAGTCTGCTCTGAAATGGAGCAAAGGTACTTCCCAAAATGTAGTTCCTCTGTGTTTTTAGCTACTGCTGCACCATAACTCTTCATTTAAGAGAAGAGTAATTCAATATATTGTGATGAACCACGATATTATTGCGAGACCTTTTACAATGCCATATCAATGTTTCTGTGTTGTTACATCCCTAATACAGAGTGGTATCGGATTGGTGATTTGGTCTGAGTACTCGTCGATACGATACCTGAAAAATATGTGTTAGTATCGATATCAGAACAACCCTAGTTTCCGAGTGATTAAACATTCAAAAGTAAATATTGTCAAAAGTCCTGAAAATAGAGCCTATAAACAGGTACCTGAAAATACATTGTTATTTCTTTTAAAACATCTGTCCTTTAGTTGAAAGAACTAAAAGAGTTTGCACATAGTATTATGTGTAGTATATAGTATTGTTCCTTGTTCATTTTGTAAACATTTTGAACTTTAAGATTAAACTTGTACTAATGTAATGTGATGAGTTAATTTCGTCACTTTGTACATTTTCACTAAATTCAATATTACAAGAAAAGGAATTTGAAAACAGTTTGCAATCTGTTCCACAATTCAATATGAAATCTAAGAGACAAATTTGTTCACATCTGATTTTTAAGTCAAGACGACAACAAATCCAAAATGGCAGAGACTCGATCCTTCAGGAGATCATTTCATTTGGGTTAGACTGGTTCATTTGCATCAGTGACAGACAGAAACAGCCATATTTCACCTGCAAAAAAACAAAACAAAGGAGTAAAAATGCTTCGAGTCGTCATTTACAAAGATTAAACTGTATTTCGGTGGATTGTTGCCGCGGTAACCCCAGAGCCGCTCTCCAAACAGCTTAATTACGCGATCAGTCATTTGTCACATGTGTGGTTCATTATGGGGACATTTTGAACATCGATCAGCTGAAATAATAACATCTGATTGAATTTCCAGCACGCTCGCCAAAATTGATAAATCAAGACTCACAAATTGAAAAGTCTCCTCTCGCCACAGAAACGCCAAACAAAACATTTGCTACAGAATAGAGACCTTTTCAAACGAGGACAAAATCCAAATCTGGGCTCAAACCAGTGGGAAAAATATCTTAAAGTCATTTATTATAATTCAGTTCAAAGAGCGTATTAAAAAGCCTCTACTGGATTTTTTCCATGTATTTGAGCAAAATGTGTCTTGCCCAAGAGCAGATATGTTGTATGAGCAGCTCTTGAGGTCAAAAGTCTGCCGTGTTATCTGCATCTAATTATAAAGCGTTTAACTGTCTAATGAGCTGGAAGTGTGTGTTAGCATGCTAGTTGTTGTTAGCTTTGGAACACTGCAGCCCATTTAAAGGTGCATTATGTAAGTAGGGCTGGGTATTATTAAGAAGTTGCCGATATGATACATATCTCGATACAGTGATCTTACGATTCGATACGATATATTTCAAATCGATTCAGTATAGTTCAATAAAGAATTATGTCTAAATCATGGCTGCGACATTAAAAGTCTTTGTTAAACCACAAAGTTCATATGAAACAAACACATTTAACTCCTCAAAACAGTGAAAATGTCAAATGTGTTGCATATATGAGTTTCCTTCCACTAAAAAAACAACAAAACTGTGGCACTGTAACAAAATAATATAACAAAATATACCAAAAAATACTCTTGGCGATATATCGATACAGCAGCCCATGATATTAATACTGTATCATCACACTAAACAACACGATATATCCATATTTTGATATTTTTGCACACCCCTATATGTAAGTTTTCAGTAATTTTCTTGTTTCTATGAACATGTCATTGCTCTGCCAGGAATGTTCCACAGTATGACATTAAACTCTACTTTACATTTATTCAATTACAGGTGGTTTTATAACTCAAAAATACCTAGAAAAAAATACATTCAGACTGTGAGCAGGGTCGCCTGACTTGCCTCTCCACAGATCTGACCAGTAACTTGGCTTGGTTTGGTCTCCACATTGATAGGAAGGTTTAAAGCCAAGCTAAGAAACATTTCTGACAAAGCAATAACATCTAAAACCAGAGAAGTTAGACAATGCACCTTCAAAATGACAGTATTTGACTTTTTAAAGACTAAATCTGTTGTGCCTTTAAACCTGGTGGAATCCTTGTAAACGTGATAATCCTTGTAGCTCAGAGCTCTGTTTGAAGCTGCTCTCAGTGTGAGCCCCTCTGCAGGACGTGACACGGTGTTTGTCTAAACTGCTGATTCAAATGAGCTGATAAACATCTGGAGCATCAACAGCACAATGCATCATGGGAAAGCACCGAGGTATACCGTTTCAAAACCACATGCAAAACACAGAACGGGGAGACCGCTTTTGTTTGCCCATCGCCATGGAAACATCATTGCTTAGTCAGAAATGTTCCTCAATCTGGCATTTAACAAATCTAGGTTATACAGATTAGGCACTTTTCAGAGACCGGAGCAAGCTAACTGTGCACTTCCTGGTTATGCATCCAACAAAACACTAGATAATTAGACGCGGACAGCAAACAGTGCACTTATTTTGACCTCAAGAGCTGCATATACAATATATTTGTACTGCGACAAAACACATTTGGCTCAAATACATGGGAGAAATTGAACAAGCCCTTTATAGAGAAGTTTAAGAGAAAAGGAGTTTAAATAGACTTATACTCTACCTTTGACAGCTGCCTCAGTAAATGACCTTAGCATAATTAAAAGAGACAAAACCCTTTCCTTACAGATTTAAAGACAGAAGAAAACAACTTCATACTCTTAACTGCAACTAAGCAAATCTCGAGACGTCCAGGAGTAAGATATTACCACGAAATTAATCAAAATAACTGGACTTAACAAAATATTGTTTAGTTCATTAAGTGTAGTTGTTTTGATTAATTAATTAAAGATTTACATAAATTAGTTCCACTGGAGTTTGGTAGTGATTGCCTCTGACTGTGGATGGGCTTCAACAGCAGTGGGAACTCCTGCACCCAGAGGGAGTCACAGCCACTAACACAAAAACCTGAAGAAGTTTCTTGGTTAGTAGTGAAACTCTGGCTCCAAAAGTTTAGTAAATCCAGTTGTTCTGATTCATTCTGTGATCATATCGTACTATTACACAAATTGTGTGTGAACTTTAAGCCATTTAAAAATGGGGTTACAGTATTTTCTGGTCTATAAGTCGCTCCGGTGTATAAGTCAAACCAGCCAAAAAATGTGTAATGAAGAAGAAAAAAACATAAATAAGACGCAACGGCAAATTATAGTCATAACAATAGAAGAGAGAACAAAAGACTGTTAACGTCACATATGAACAGTTCTGCAGATAACTATAACATAAACAACAGAACAGAACAGGTTTACCAAACTCTCCATCTCACTCCAAATCACTAAATCTATTCAATTCTTCATCCTCGGTGTCACTTCTGAACAACTCGATCTCGACCTTCAGAGGTAAACAGAGCACCACTTCCTCTTCTGTGTCGCTGTCGTCAGACTCAGCATCAGTTCCAGTTAGAATTATTTGGGCCTTTCTGAATCCCGACAGGATCGTTTCGGTGTCACTGAAGTCCAGACTTTGTCCATCCATCCAGTGACTTCAGGAAAGTTTCATGGTGCATCCTCCCAGTGTCACAAGTTTCTCACTCCAAACGTTCTTTCTGCTGCTGTATTACAGTTTTCTGCTGCAGATTTTGCTACTTGCAGCTTTTCTTCTGGGGTCATTTGTGTTCAGTCTTCTCAGTTGTCTTCATAAGTTTGTTTAAATTAAAAATTTTCAGTGGTACAGAAGTAAAGGTGGCATGATACAGACAGGACAGAGGCTCTTTCTGCAGGAGACATGTGCAGTAGAGTGAAGTGACAGTGGTACAGGAGGAACAGGAGCAGCAGATACTCACACACAAGACTAGAACCTCTCACCGCTTCAGTGTGAAAAGTGTGATAGAAGTGAAGTGATAGTGTGAAGTTGCAGGACCACCCAAACCAAGTGTGACTTTTAGTCCAAAAAATACAATACCCCATCAGAAACAGATCTGGAGTTGTGTTTTGTTTCATTCACACGTGTTTGAGTAACTCTGCATTATTAGTCTGTCTACATCTCCAAAGCTTGTGATGTCATGAAGCGGTAGTTTCAGTTAACAGTTACTTTTTAGTTCAGTAGAGGGTTGAAATTATCCAAATGATTCTGAAGTTTAAAAACACAGTGGAGCATTTCCACATGACATCACAAGTTGCAACAGAGTATTTTCTGTTTGAGAGAAGAACTCAGCCTAAATGTGCAGGGTTTGAACGTTAAACATGAAACAAACCACAACTGCAGGTCTGTTTGTGATGAGGAAACAGTGTAATATGAGCTCTTTAAAACAGCTGTTATTACAAATTAAATTCTTCGTATTTATTCATATCTATATTTCGATATTTCTCCCACCTTGAAACAAGTACAAAAATGCAAAACTGTGCAAATTTTTTGCCCAGAACCATAATTTCTGCATTTTTCCTGAGCTCTTTCACTGCTTTGCTTTGTCTGTAATAACTCACAGTGTGGCTCAGTCGTGTTGATGGTTTTCATTGACTTAGACTGAAAGGATCAATGCAGAGACAGAGCCAGAGACACATCCATGGAAGCTAATGTCCTAAAGTCCTATAGAGCAGAGTGATGGATGAGAGACACCTGCTCGTCACCAGGGACACCACCAAAAGAAGGACATGTCAGCTTATTTACATTAAATTTATTTATATTACGCTAATTTTGATCAGTGTTATAATGTTGTATTTTTATCACAGACAGACCTGGACTTATGGTTTGTTTCATTCACAACGTTTAACACAAAAACATGCATATTTAGGATCTTCTCTAAAACACTGTTGTGATGTCATTGAGTGGTAATATGGAAAGTGCTCCACTGTGTTTTTAAACTCCAACACTTTCATTTGAATAATTTGTTGCCCTGCAATTGCCTACCCTACAGATATTCTTTTAGCCTTGTTAAAGCAGACCTATTCTACAAAATGGACTTTTCAAAGCTTTTAACTGTGTTCTAGTTGTTTCCTGCCAAAATGTACTCACCTGAAGTTGTGTTTGGAGTGATTCGTGCATCTATTTTCAGGACGCTGTATTGCAGATCATGTAGCAGTTCAAGTTAGGCTACAAATAGGTATTTTAAAAATGCCACTTAATGACATCATGAGGTGGAAGAGAGATGTAGACAAAGATAAAGATAAAGGATTACAAAACACAATTCAGGTCTGTTTTTGATAGGTAACAACATTCTAACATGAGGATGAGTCGATTTTTTTAAAGGACTTTTTGTTTGTGCATCAAATATAGATATTAAGCATCGATATCAGCCGATACTGATGTATTGTATTGTACTGGCTGATACCAATACTGGAACCAATCTGTCCCCCGTCCCTAGAATAAACCAGGTCTAATCCAGAGCAGACTAGTGACCAGTGACTGAGGTCTAAGTCTAGACCAAATCAGAACTTAACCAGGACTAAAGAAGGTCTAAATCTTCTTGACTAAACTAGTGCTGATCAGGGACTAATCAGTCTAGTACACTTTTGCCATCTGATGACATCACAAAGTGTAAATCACCATTTTCAACTTGGAAGAGGGAGATTATAAAAATGCAGAATTACTCAAACATGAATGAAACAAACCAGAACCAGAAATGAACTGATCAACATCACCAAAGTTCAACAGAATAATATGAAGAGTTGTAAAGTCCGTTCAGTGTTTAGCCTGACATTTGCATCTGAAAAAGAGGCTGAGCGTACGTGAAAGAGAGCGAGCATGTGCGAGCGGCGTTAGCGTCATGGCTACCTGTCAGTGCCTGTGCGTCATGGCAGATGTGGACTGGAGAGGAGCTAATTTTAGTGCTAGCACATGTAGCGTGGCTCGTGGCGTCTGATTGGCTGATCTGAAGGACCTGGCTCTGATCAGGGCTCTGGGGGAGATCAGTGCTGAGAATAGGATCAACAAACGCACCAGAAAAACACCAAACAAAGACAAAAATACAATAAGGACAAAGGCATGACACCAAATCTAATTCACAAACATTAAACGTGCACAACGGAATTTTCTTGGGAAAATGATGCCACCTGCTTGTTTCCTTGGAGATGATATTGTGTGGCACAGTGTGTGTTCCACAGTATGGATTAAAGCAGACCTACTGTGTTTGTGTCTGTTATACTTATAATCTATGACACCTGGATCATTACGTTACAATTTGCACATTTTAAATCACAATATTCATTTACAACAACTTCATAAAAAGTCCACTGACTTCCGTGTTAGAAACCCACAGTGTCCAATGGGAGCAGATGTCGCCATAAACGTCATCACAACAAAGAGCCGTGAAGCTGTCGGCTCCTCCTGTGGACAGCTCCATATCACACTGGTGAGTAGCTGTTTTTTTGTTTTTTTTCATTTATACCAAAATGACTCTGCAGCAATATGATGTCTTGAAAATAAGTGATTAAAGATGACTCAGACATGCACGAATCACTCCAGATACAACTCTGAGAGTGTAAATGATACAAGGAAACAACACTAACATGGTTAAAAGATCGGAAAAGTTGATTATGCAGAATAGGTCTGCTTTAATCTCATCAATCTGTTACTTATGCAATTTCTCTTCCTCCACTCTCCTGCTTCCCCCTTTCCTCCTCTCTTTTCCTTCTCCTCATCTTCCCCATCATTCCTCTCTTCCCCTTTTACCTCTCTCTCCACTTTCTCCTATTTCTTCCCTCTCCTTTGCATCCTCTCCTCCTCTTCTCCATTTCTCTCCTTCTCCCTCTTTACCCTTCCTCTTCATCCTCCCCAGTCTTCTCTCCTCTCCCTCCTCACCCCTCTCTCCTCCTCCTCTCTCTTTTCCTCTCTTTATTGACTGTCCCTCTCCAGATTTCAGATGGCACTATACACTCTGCGCTCTGCACAATCACCCCCTGCTGTTTCTCCTTCACTCCTCCAACCCCAGCTCCCTCCTTTTAAACCCCAGTCAATGAGATCACTCCATCACTTAAAAATCACATGTTAAGATCACACGCTGCTAAAATCACACGCTGCTAAACTCTCACACTAGAATCACACACTAAAATCACACGCTGCTAAAATCACACGCTGCTAAAATCACATGCTAAAATCACACGCTGCTAAAATCACACACTAGAATCACACACTAAAATTACACGTTAAATCACACACTAAAATCACACGCTGCTAAAATCACACGCTGCTAAAATCACACGCTGCTAAACTCTCACACTAGAATCACACACTAAAATCACACGCTGCTAAAATCACATGCTAAAATCACACACTAAAATCACACGCTAAAATCACACACTAAAATCACACGCTGCTAAAATCACATGCTGCTAAAATCACACGCTGCTAAAATCACACACTAAAATCACACGCTGCTAAAATCACACACTAAAATCACACGCTGCTAAAATCACACGCTGCTAAAATCACACGCTGCTAAAATCACATGCTAAAATCTCACACTAAAATCACATGCTAAAATCTCACACTAAAATCACATGCTAAAATCACACACTAAAATCACACGCTAAAATCTCACACTAAAATCACATGTTAAGATCACACACTAAAATCACATGCTAAAAACACAGACTAAAAACACGCACTGTTAGATCACATGCTAAAATCATATGCTAAAATCACACGCTGCTAAAATCACACACTAAAATCACACTCTAAAATCCCATGCTAATGTTAAAAATACAGACTAAAAACTCACGCTATTTAAATCACATGCTAAAATCACACACTAAAATCACAAGCTCCTAAGATCACAGGCTAAGATCACACTCTGCTAAAATCACACATTAAAATGACGAGACTTTCAAACATCTCTTTCCATCCCTCGTTTGTATGGTGTAAAATGGCGTGTGGAGTTATTAACCGCAGTGTGAGTCTGCAGTTGATTCCAAATGTGTTTCCGTGTATAAAGGAGGACTATTCAAGCCTCTGATGGCAGATTGTTAAGAAATAAAACGTTGTCTAGACTCATCATGATGTTCTATTGATTTCTCGTTTTTAAGCTCTCTCCACCCTCCTCTGTCCTTCTCTCCCTTTCTGTCCTCTGTCTCTCTCCAGCATCCCTCGCTCCAGCATCTCTCTTATTGGAAACATGTTCAGGAGTTTTAACTTTGACTTAAATCTGAACTTTAAAGTAATCCAGTGATTGCATGTTTGGAGAAAATAGTTTTTAACCAAATTAATGATTTTATGATTGCCAACAATATCTTTGAAATTCATCAATCTGGTTTTAGAGTTCACCACAGCACAGAGACTGCACTAGTAAAAATCCTAGATGATATAAGATCCAACATGGACAAGAAGAACTTGTCAGTCCTGGTGCTGTTGGATCTCACAGCAGCATTTGACACTGTAGACCACTGTATTTTACTAGATAGATACATTATGCAGTCGGTCTCTCTGGGTCTGTTTTTAACTGGTTCAAATCTTTTTTAACAAACAGGGATTTTTATGTTAGTCTTGGGGAACACTCCTCCGCAAAATGTAAAATGTAGTGCGGTGTTCCCCAGGGCTCAATTTTAGGTCCAACCCTTTTTAATCTTTACATGCTGCCACTAGGACAGGTCATCAGGAGACACGGTGTTAACTTTCATAGCTACGCTGATGATACCAGCTCTATATAGCCGTGTCTCCTGGTGACCTGAGCCCGATCGACACCCTTTTTAACTGCATTTTAGATATTAAGTCCTGGATGGCAGCAAACTTCCTCCAGCTCAACCAGGGCAAAACCGAGGTTTTAATTATTGGTCCTGAAGCTCAGAGAGAGAGGCTCAAAGCTAAGCTCCAAACCTACTCACTGAACCCCTGTGAGAGGGTCAAGAGTTTAGGAGTTACTCTTGATAGTGAGCTCAGCTTTGAGCCACACATCAGGTCCATCACTAAATCTGGTTTTTATCATCTAAAAAATATTGCCAGAGTCAGACCATTTCTCTCTCAAGCCAGTGCAGAGATTTTAATACATGCTTTTATTACAAACTGTGTTGATTATTGTAATGCTCTCCTTTCTGGTCTTCCAAAGAAATCTACAGCTCCATTGCAGCTCCTTCAAAACTCTGCAGCACGACTGCTGACGAGGACCAGGAAGCGAGAGCACATCACCCCAGTACTGAAGTCTCTGCACTGGCTCCTGTGAGCTTCAGGATAGATTTAAAGTTCTTTTATTAGTTTATAAAGCTCTTAATGGTCTTAGTCCTATTTATTTATCTGATCTGCTTTTATCATATGAGCCTCTCGGACTCTCAGGTCCTCAGGTAGTCGTCTTTTAACTGTCTCAAGAGTCCAGACTAAAACTCACGGTGAGGCGTCATTCAGCTTTTACGGCCCCCGTTTGTGGAACAGTCGACCTGAGGATCTGAGGTCCACTGCGAGTGTTCATATTTTTAAAAGTAAACTCAAAACGTATCTTTTTAATTTAGCTTTTAATTGAAACTTTTATCTGTTTATTATTAATTAATTAATAATAATAATAATAATAATAATAATAATAATAATATAATATTATTAATTATTATTATTATTATTATTATTATTATTATATTTATTTATTCTAAATTAAATTATCATTACTGTTTACTTTGTCTCCATTTGATATTAGCTCTCCATTTTGATTTTTATGATAACCTTTAGAAGTTTTATGTTTTTGTTTTTATGTTTATGTTTAAATGGTTGTATATATGGATGAAACAGTGGGATGGGATGGGGGGTTGCTCTTGATTTTAATTATCGTTTTGTAATTTTTCTGTTGCATGTGAAGCACTTTGTGCTACATTTCAAATGTATGAAAAGTGCTATACAAATAAAGTTTGATTGATTGATTGATTGAATGAAGAGGTCAAAACTTCAGGGTTAGCTTTTGATGATGATGAAGATAAACTTTTCTACCACCTACTTGTCTCCATTATTGCTTTGCCTGGAATGTTCCTCAGTCTGGTGTTAAATAATCCATCTTCACAGAGACGAGCAGGCTAGAACAATGGATTTCGTAGCAATAAAAACAACTTAGGTATGTAACTATGGTTCTATGAGTCCCTCCTGACCACTAGAGGGTGAAGAAACAGAACTTGTAATTATGTAAGCATGTAAGTATGTAATCAAATCAATGCAAGATAAGTTAATGCCATAATGTGAAATATTCCAGGCAAAGCAATAACATTGCCATGGAGACAAGCAGGTGGAGACAAGTTTATCTTTGCTGTCTTTACGATTTGCTAATTGGGACCATTCAATTTGTAATTTGAATCCAATTGCAATTAATGTCATAATAACACGACTAAAACACTTGTGCACTGTGCCATGTGCACGGCCATGTTGAAGTCGCCCAACGCATAAAGATCAAATTAAGCATTAAAACGAATACAAAACAGCTTAAACATGGCTCTTTTCATTTCTAAATCACTTCCTGTTTCTTTGTCAAACGTCACATCTGTAGCGATTAGCGTAGCATGTTTCTGAAAAGGCTCCGAAAGCGCGCCGCTCATTAGCCCAATACAAAACCGCTCCTTTAGAGATGTCTGCGCCGGACCAAAGCCAAAATCTGCTCCAAAGGTCGAGCAATTACGCCTTGTTCCTCTCTCAATGCAGTTCCTTCTAACTCGCTTCAGCAGATGGGAGTTTTAGTCTGTGGTTTGATAAAAAAAACACACAAAAATCAGCATGAGACAAAGGAAATGTTCAAGTTTAAATGCCCTATATCCGATTTGGATATTTTTTTTCTCTGTCTTACGCATATATTGTATAAGCAGCTCTTGAGGTCAGAAACTTGAACTCGTATTCACAGGACAGAAATGAAGCTTTCGTGAGTGTCTTTAAAATGATGTTGAGCTGGATCAGAACAAGTAGAAGAGCACATAGATACATAGACTAGTATACACACATGGACACTACGGAACCTACCTGGATCACTGAGGATTACACACATATAAAACACATGGGAATAGAAAAGAAGTACTTAAAGGTTGTATAGAGGATTTTCCAAGGAACGAGAAATCCAGCGACTGTTTGTCCTTTTTCAAATGTTGCGCATGCGTGAAACCACCCCCCCTCCCCTACAGCTCCCTACGTAGAAACGCCTCCTCCCGCCTCCTCCTTACGCCACAAACAGGTTTGTTTACAGTCGGTGCTGCACATGACTTGTAAACAACTAACTACAGTGTTGGTTAGGCAAGATGGAGAAGTGAGGAGCGGGGGGAGGGGGGTGCGCGGACATTTCGTGCGCGGACGAGAAGTGAGGAGCAGGGAGAAGAGCGGAGCAGGGAGAGGAGAGGGGAGCGGTGCGCCGAGATTCCGTGCCCGGAGAAGTGAGGAGCAGGGGGAAGAGCGGAACGGGCAGCGGGGACAGGAGCAGGAAAGGGGAGCAGAGAAGAGTGCACGGAGATTCAGTGCGAATGAACTAGCTACAACACGCAGCAGCAAGCAGACTCTTTCTTTGCCTTGAAAATGACGTTTTCAGACATAGGATATCGCTTTCGTGTCCTGAAAAACGTTTGTCTAACTCTTGAAAATAAAGTACGTTTTCATAATAAGCAGAAGTTTCCTGTCCAGGAGTAATTTGGCGACCAATGCGTCAGTCTTTAGACCCTGCGTCTGCTTCAGTTGCGCCATCGCTGGAATGAATCTTCAAGAATCACCTTAGTTTAGCTTCGCTGCTTTTCCCCTTGTCTTCTTCTTTCAGCGACCTCAAAAACAGACTTTCTTTTGCGGCTAACTGCTCCTGGATTCTTGTCTGCCATTGCAACAAACTTTGTGCTAACTGCGAGGAAGATATAGGTCAAAAAAAGCCGCTAAGAACTGTTGTGTTGGTGGAGTAAACAGCGTCTGTGCGTCTTGCGTCTGTGGACTGCGTGACAGACATACGTAAACCACGTAATGGCAGCGCGCAGGCAAGTCAGTTACGCTAGAAATGTAGGGAGTTTGATTGACAGCCTGTCAGCTAACAGATAACGAGGCAGTGTCGTTATCTATTGGCAAATGTTTAGCCCCACCACGTCCAGAGTTGATGAATTTTTATTCTCTTTTTTTGGTCATCATAATTACAAGGCTACTGCACCTCTATAATGCTATCATTGACAATTTGAAACAAAAAAAATCCTCCATACAACCTTTAATGTTGAAAATCACATTATAATGTCTAAAGACAGAATGTTTTAATTATTATCATGGTATTGGAATTGGCACTGTGTATCAGATCTATTTCTATTAATATTGAACTTGTGTTTGGAATTTTAGTCTCTTGACAACACTAGCACTCTCTGCATCTAATTATAAAGCTGTTTATTGTCTGGTAATCTGGAAGTGTACAGTTAGCATGCCAGTTGTTGTTAGCTTTACCATCACGTGAAACTTCCTCACTGGTTTCTGTGTTTCTAAACTCATCGTGGTGAATAATTCGGATGCTCAGAATGCATAAGGGAAGTGAAGAAGAAATTTGGACCACTGCAAACTGTTTAAAATGAACTGGTTCTGTTTTTTCAGGCCGTAAAATCAGGTACTCACAGACTTTACAGTCAAATGGGAGGGAGATGCCTGGAGCAGTTTGATCCGGTTTGAGTAGGTCCAAGGCAATTCTATTAAGAACAATTAAGTGAATATTATCTGAACATGTCCTGGAGTCATTTCACCTCTGAGCCGAAGGTCGTTAACAACATGCAGACAGAACCCCATCAGGAGGGGCTCGTTCAAAGCAGCGGATCATTTTAAAACATGGGCTTACAAATGAGCAGAATTTAACATTTCCAAAACACAAAGGAAATAAGGTTGTGAAAAGTATTGAAAATGAGATACTAAAATGCAAAACTAGATACGAATTTGAGCTGATATCAAAGCAAAAAAAAAGGTCACATTCACAGGACAGAAATGAACCTTTCCTGAATAAGTTAAAGGTCACTATACAGTACGGGATTTTTCAGTCTTAAAAGATTTTAAAATATGCAACAAAAGTGCAGACCACAGACACAAGAAGAATCAGATGAGATTTTAAATCATACAATACTCCAAGTGCAAAGACTGCAGTGGGATATAGCAAAGAGACAGCACAACACAAGCTAAAAGTTGTGAGCGATCAAACTTATAGTGCACCTCACGTCAGCTGTTTCCTGTCTACAGTAAAACAACTCACTCGGAGACTCAAAAATGTTTTTATTAATGAAATGTGGTGCAATACTTCAAATTAGGGCTAGGCAATATGGGAAATCACAATTTTATTTTCCCATATTGATCAATCTCCATTTTTGATTTGATTTTCTTGCATCTTATTAAAAACATAGACAGACATACTTCATAAAGAGCAGAGTGTCAGGATCACTACGGTTTTTATTTGGTGTTGATAGGACTGATAATTACAGAGAAATCCACATGTAAAATTTGAAATGAGTTTGCAAAATATATTAATCCAGACAGACAAAAGAAACACGTGCAATATCTGTGTGCTAAATTATGTCTTAAATTGAACTCATAAACTGCGAGAAAATAGTCAACTACTTTCCATAACTTGGATTATAATGAAAAGAAGCACCAGAGGAGAGAAAGAGAAGAAAAGGTGAGAAGCAGCAGCTGGATCAGAGAGAGTGGAGCGCTCTGACAGCACCACGCACACAAACAAACAAACGCACACAAACGCACACACAGAGACAGAGAGACTGAACTTTTTAGTCATATTGTGCAACTATAAGTCAAAACTTGCGAGCATGTGAAGTGACATAAAGAGATGCGCTGTGGCTCAGGTACTTTTTCCTAAACAAGAGACAGTAAATAAATCGCCAGCAGCACACGCTCTTACTGCCTCATGATTGGCTGTATACCTGTCGATTAACATGTGCATGCTTTATCATCGAGATTAACCTAAGTAGAGATCGCAACCTTTTGATTTTTGGCACAGATACATGATTTTAATGCACAGGAGGTTGGTGATAAAGTAGAATCACTATCGCTAATTTGGAGGAGCCTGATTCTCAGTGCGTGGATGTAAACACACTACTCTCACCTTTTTGCTTTTAAAGAAAGCTTCAAACTAGACTCACAGCGCTGTTTTGTGGACTGGGTGTCATTATTTGTGGAGGACACATTCTAATGGATAATATGGATGAGATGCTGCCGTTAAGCTTTACAACTTTATGAGCGGTGAGTAATAAAGTTGCCTCATTATTTTCCTCTGTGTCCATGTCCGTCTGCCCCTGAAGCTCTGTTTTATTGGCTGTTGCCGTGGTGATGTTTTGTGGTTATGATGATATGACAGATATGACAGAGTCGCACTGACACCACACACACGAGGAGAGCAGCGGATTCAAAATTTCAGGCGTGGATCCAAAGTCGAGTCACACCTCCTAAAGTCTGCGAGAAGCAAATTAGGGCCTAAATCAGGCAAATTATCCTGTAGTGTGTAAGCAGAAGAGCACATAGACTAAGCCAAAGATGTTCATTTTGTCTTCTTATATACTTTAACTTCTTGAGTTCTTTTTAAAGACAATACAGTAAATTGTGTTTACCTTGTTGACATGTTTCGGCTGCTAGCTGCAAGCATCTTCAGAACTGTCACCGGTGTTGGTGGTGATGTGTCATATATCAGCTGTTGTTACTTCCTGTACGCGTGGTCAGTCTGATGGACCTGGAAGGTCGCTCAGATTGACCACACCTCCCGTCGCCTGATGTTCTCTGGTCAGGTCATTGGATCAGAAAACAACAAGTTCAAACGCTGTGTCAAGGAGGCCATTGAAATCAGGAAACGAGGCACGAACAGCATTAACTGTGATGACAGAGCGTTCCTCCTTTCACACACCTGGGACACCCTCCTCCAGAGAACATCGGGCGACGGGAGGCTTGGTCAGTCTGAGCGACCTGCCAGGTCCATATAGAGACGACTGATATACGACATGTCGCCACTAACACCGGGGACAGTTCTGAGGATGGCTTGCAGCTAGCAGCCGAATCATGTCAACAAGGTAAACACACTTTACTGTATTGTCTTTAAAAAGAACCCAAGAAGTTAAAGCACATAGACTAGTATACACACATGGACCACTATGGAAACTACCTGCACCACTGGCGATTACACACATACAAGACACATGGGAATAGAAAACAAAGTGTCACCACTGAATGTTGGCAAAGGAGAAATTCAATTTGTCAATTGGACAAATGTTTTTGTTATTGGTCAAAAATGTTTCGCAACTCATCCAAGCTGCTTCTTCAGTTCTGGTCAGACGCTGGTGGACACTTCCTTATATCTGCCTGAAGGGAGGAGCTAACGACACTGAAACTACTCTGAAACACCCTTGTTTACAATTACTGTTTGTTACCCTATTCATCTGTACTGAGTGTGGGGTCAACTTAGCATAATCACTCAGATCCATAATGAGGGTTTTCACACCTCTCCCCCTGTGAACAAGCAGGTGTGTTAGTTTCAGAGTAGTTTCAGTGTAGTTAGCTCCTCCTGTAGTTGTGTTGTAGTTGCAGTTGTGTTGTAGTTGTGTTGTAGTTGCAGCTGTGTTGTAGTTGTGTTGCAGTTGTGTTGTAGTTGTGTTGCTGTTGTGTTGTAGTTGCAGCTGTGTTGTAGTTGTGTTGCAGTTGTGTTGTAGTTGTGTTGCTGTTGTGTTGTAGTTGTGTTGTAGTTGCAGTTGTGTTGTAGTTGTGTTGTAGTTGTGTTGTAGTTGTGTTGTAGTTGCAGTTGTGTTGCAGTTGTGTTGTAGTTGTGTTGTAGTTGTGTTGTAGTTGTGCTGTAGTTGTGTTGCTGTTGTGTTGCAGTTGTGTTGCAGTTGTGTTGTAGTTGTGTTGTAGTTGTGTTGCTGTTGTGTTGCTGTTGTGTTGCAGTTGTGTTGCAGTTGTGTTGCAGTTGTGTTGCAGTTGTGTTGTAGTTGTGTTGTAGTGGTGTTGTAGTTGTGTTGCTGTTGTGTTGTAGTTGTGTTGCTGTTGTGTTGTAGTTGTGTTGCAGTTGTGTTGTAGTTGTGTTGTAGTTGTGTTGCAGTTGTGTTGTAGTTGTAGTTGTGTTGTAGTTGTGCTGTAGTTGTGTTGCTGTTGTGTTGCAGTTGTGTTGTAGTTGTGTTGTAGTTGTGTTGCTGTTGTGTTGTAGTTGTAGTTGTGTTGCTGTTGTGTTGTGTTGTAGTTGTAGTTGTGTTGTAGTTGTGTTGCTGTTGTGTTGTAGTTGTGTTGTTGTTGTAGTTGTGTTGCTGTTGTGTTGTTGTTGTAGTTGTGTTGCAGTTGTGTTGTAGTTGTAGTTGTGTTGTAGTTGTGCTGTAGTTGTGTTGCTGTTGTGTTGCAGTTGTGTTGTAGTTGTGTTGTAGTTGTGTTGCTGTTGTGTTGTAGTTGTAGTTGTGTTGCTGTTGTGTTGTAGTTGTAGTTGTGTTGTAGTTGTGTTGCTGTTGTGTTGTAGTTGTGTTGTTGTTGTAGTTGTGTTGCTGTTGTGTTGTTGTTGTAGTTGTGTTGTAGTTGTGTTGTAGTTGTGTTGCTGTTGTGTTGCAGTTGTGTTGTAGTTGTAGTTGTGTTGTAGTTGTGTTGTAGATGTGTTGTAGATGTGTTGCTGTTGTGTTGTAGTTGTGTTGTAGTTGTGTTGCTGTGTTGTGTTGTAGTTGTGTTGTAGTTGTGTTGTAGTTGTGCTGTAGTTGTGTTGCAGTTGTGTTGTAGTTGTGTTGTAGTTGTGTTGTAGTTGTGTTGTAGTTATGTTGTAGTTGTAGTTGTGTTGCTGTTGTGTTGTAGTTGTGTTGTAGTTGCAGTTGTGTTGTAGTTGTGTTGTAGTTGCAGTTGTTGTGTTGCAGTTGTGTTGCAGTTGTGTTGTAGTTGTGTTGCAGTTGTGTTGTAGTTGTGCTGTAGTTGTGTTGCTGTTGTGTTGCAGTTGTGTTGTAGTTGTGTTGTAGTTGTGTTGTAGTTGTGTTGCTGTTGTGTTGTAGTTGTGTTGCAGTTGTGTTGTAGTTGTGTTGCAGTTGTGTTGTAGTTGTAGTTGTGTTGTAGTTGTGCTGTAGTTGTGTTGCTGTTGTGTTGCGTTTGTTAGTTGTGTTGTAGTTGTGTTGTAGTTGTAGTTGTGTTGTAGTTGTGTTGTAGTTGTGTTGCTGTTGTGTTGTAGTTGTGTTGCTGTTGTGTTGTAGTTGTGTTGCTGTTGTGTTGTAGTTGTGTTGCTGTGTTGTTGTGTTGTAGTTGTGTTGTTGTTGTAGTTGTGTTGTTGTTGTGTTGTAGTTGTGTTGTAGTTGTGTTGCTGTTGTGTTGCAGTTGTAGTTGTGTTGTAGTTGTGTTGTAGATGTGTTGTAGATGTGTTGCTGTTGTGTTGTAGTTGTGTTGTAGTTGTAGTTGTGTTGTAGTTGTGCTGTAGTTGTGTTGCAGTTGTGTTGTAGTTGTGTTGTAGTTGTGTTGTAGTTGTGTTGTAGTTGTAGTTGTGTTGTAGTTGTGTTGTAGTTGTGTTGTAGTTGTGTTGCTGTTGTGTTGTAGTAGTTGTGTTGTAGTTGTGTTGTAGTTGTGTTGCTGTTGTGTTGCAGTTGTGTTGTAGTTGTGTTGTAGTTGTGTTGTAGTTGTGTTGTAGTTGTGTTGTAGTTGTAGTTGTAGTTGTGTTGTAGTTGTAGTTGTGTTGTAGTTGTAGTGTGGTTGTGTTGTATCCCTGGACTGCGCAGGTGTATAAATAGTTGTGTATTGAGAGTCTGGGGCGGGTTGCCAGATCTGGTCAAATCTGCTCCACAGACGAAGTGTGAGGCAGCATTCATCATGCGCCGCTTTGGTTCTGCTTTTCTGCCACATGCTCACCAAAACTAGGTCACCTCTCCTCCATCTGCACCACCACTCTCATCCTCCTCTCCTCCCTCCCTCTCCCCTCCTTCGTCACCTGTCTCTCTCTCTGTCCTCTGTCTCACTCTCCTCCTGTCCTTCATCTATCTTCTCTCTCCTGCCTTCGCTCCTCCTGCTTTCTCTCCACTCTTTTCGTCTTCACCTGTCTCTCTCCTCCTGTCCTTTCTCTCCCTCCCTTCCTCCATATCCTCCTGCCCTCCTATGCCTCCCTCTCTCCTCCTCTCCTCCCCCTCATGTCTCCCAATTTCTCCTTGTCACTGACCCCTCACCTCCCCTCTCTCCCTCCTCCCCTCTTTCCCCCTCCCATCATCCCCTCTCTCCCCCTTCCTCCCTCAGTCCCTCCATTCTCTCTTGCTCTCTCCCCCTCACTCTCTCCCCTTCTCAGTCGCTCTCCTCCTGCTCTCCTTCCTCTCTCTCCCTTTTTCTCTCCTCTTCCGCTCTATGCCCCTGGTCCCTTTCTTATCCCCCTCTTTCTCTCCCTTCCTCACTCTTCTCTCTCTTCGTCCCCTCTCTCTCATCTGCTCTCTCCCTACACTCTCCCTCCTTCTTTCTCTCCTCTCTCTCTCTTCTCGTCCTCTTCCTCCCAGTCACTCAGCCTCTCTCTCTCCTCCCCTCTTCCTCTCCTCTCCTTCTCCTCCTCACAGTCGCTCCGTCTCTCTTCTCTCCTCCCCTCTTCCTCTCCTCTCCCTCCTCCTCACAGTTGCTCCGTCTCTCTCCTCCCCTCTTCCACTCCTCCTCTTCACAGTCGCTCCGTCTCTCTTCTCTCCTCCCCTCTTCCTCTCCTCCTCTTCCTCTCCCTCCTCCTCACAGTCGCTCCTCCCCTCTTCCTCTCCTCCTCTTCCTCTCCCTCCTCCTCACAGTCGCTCCTCCCCTCTTCCTCTCCTCCTCTTCCTCCTCCTCCTCCTCCTCACAGTCGCTCCGTCTCTCTTCTCTCCTCCCCTCTTCCTCTCCTAATCTTCCTCTCCCTCCTCCTCCTCCTCATAGTCGCTCCATCTCTCTTCTCTCCTCCCCTCTTCCTCTCCTCCTCTTCCTCTTCCTCTCCCTCCTCCTCACAGTCGCTCCTCCCCTCTTCCTCTCCTCCTCTTCCTCTCCCTCCTCCTCCTCACAGTCGCTCCGTCTCTCTTCTCTCCTCCCCTCTTCCTCTTCCTCTCCCTCCTTCTCCTCCTCCTCACAGTCGCTCCGTCTCTCTTCTCTCCTCCCCTCTTCCTCTCCTCCTCTTCCTCTACCTCTCCCTCCTCCTCACAGTCGCTCCTCCCCTCTTCCTCTCCTCCTCTTCCTCTCCTCCTCTTCCTCTCCCTCCTTCTCCTCCTCCTCACAGTCGCTCCGTCTCTCTTCTCTCCTCCCCTCTTCCTCTCCTCCTCTTCCTCTCCCTCCTTCTCCTCCTCCTCACAGTCGCTCCGTCTCTCTTCTCTCCTCTGCAGAAATCACACATTTGATTTTGGTCTCGTGAGCTCCGCGGGGGACCAACATTTTATCGCTTGCGCTTTGACACTTTCGTCACTGACCCACTTTTTCATCTCGTCGTTTTATTTCATCTTGTCGTTCCTTTCTTTTTCTCATCCCTTCTTTCCTCTGCGTGTGCTCCTGATGCATATTCATGTTACGCAGATTTTCACCTGGGAGCAAAATCATACAACCTCCTCTTTCTCTCTCTCTCTCCTATTCTTCGTCTGTCTTGCCCTCTTCCTTTCTCAGTCTGTCTTTCTCTCCCTCTATTGCTGTTTCCCTCTTTCCCCTTTTCTATTTCACTTTCTTCCTCTCTCTTCTCTCTTTATTTTCATAGTTCATGTATCCTCTTCTTTTCATTTTATCTCTTCTCTTGCCCTCTCTCTTTCTTTCCTCTCTATCTCTCTCTCTTCTGTCCCTCCTCCTGTGAATGAAAGAACAGTGAGATAAACGGATGTAAAACTGTTAGGGGAGGGACGAAACGCAAGAAGAGATAAGATATGAGATTGGATCTACCAAAATGGAGCAAACCAGATTTTGATCGTGGATTAAATCAATTCATTGAATTTGAAGTTCAAATCGATTTGTTTGGAAGAAAATAATTTTTTATTTCCCCACTTTCTTGCATTGGAAATGTAAGAAAAGCTGCTCACTGAAGTCACAGGGAGTAGAGTTTAGCGCAGGGCCGTGCAGCGCTGATGCTCTCAAATCACTCAGGTCAAATATAATGTTTTAGGAGGCATGATTAAAGCTGCATTGTGTCACTTTTCTGATGGAGAGTCCGTCAGTCCGTGACATGGAGATGTTATTGCTTTGTCTGGAATGTTTCAGAGTATGGCATTAAACCTTTCTATCGTCATGGAGACCAAAGTAGACAAAGTTCCAGGTCAGATCTGTGGAGAGGCGACCCCGCTCACAGTCAGAAAGTCTGTATTTCGATGTATTTTTGAGCTAAAACCACCTGTAAAAGAATAAATGTAAAGTGGAGCTGTTTAATGTCACACTGTGGAACATTCCAGGCAGAGCAGTGACATCGCCCAAGAAACAAGAAGGCGACAGACCCCACAACATAAAGTTACATAGTGCACCTTAAATACAATAACATTTTCTCCTCAAAAACAGACGTGGAGTTGTGTTTCGTTTCATTCACACTTGTCTGAGTGATGTTTTATTATTCTGCCTACTTTTCCAAAGCTCAAAATGCTCGGTTCCACCTTGTGATGCAATTTGAGGGATGAAATCATGCTAAAATGGTCACACTTTTAGCTCTTTTCCACCTTCAAGGCACTCAAAGCTCCTCACATCAAAGAACCACTCACCCACTCACACACTCCACACACACACTCACACACCAGTGCACACAGACACGGGGGGTGAGGTGGGTCGTGTCTTGCCCAAGGACACAACCGCAGCATTCATCTGAGAGAGCTGGAGTCGCATTGCCAACCTGTGAGTCTGGATGGTCTCGACCAGTGATGTTTACGTTGTGTATTACCACATGACAGTGTGAGTGTTTCTGTTTGAGAGAAGAACTCAGCAGGACAGAAACACAACTCCAGCTCCATGTTTGATGAGGAAACAACATTCTAACATAGATCAGAAAATATGGACACTCTAAAAATAATTGAACAAATATTTGCATAAAACTGAAACCTCCACTTTAAAAGCTTACCTGTGTGAAGTTGACCCCCGCTCAAATGCAAACCTACACAAAAACTATGACTATCATTTGTGCTTTGTTTGTGCTGTTTTGTGCTGCAAAAAGTTTTGTTTGTGCTGTTTTAGTTTTTGAGATATTAACAGTTCTTCTATAGGTCAAATTAGAGTCAGTCAACCCCCAGGAAGCTTCAAAATGCTCTAAAACACCACAGAATGGTGTCAATTGTTTGTGCTTCGTTTGTGCTGCAAAAAGTTTGATTTGTGCTGTGATGGTTCTTAACATATTAACAGTTTTATTTTAAAGTATTTAAAAGTGTGTATTATTATAGACATTATGAATCAAAATCAAGTGACTAAAGAGTGATACAGACTTTTCCACAGCTCTGATCATTTCTCTTCACTAATTTTGTGGAGTTTTGCAAAAGTCGCTGCCGTCAGCTGAATGGAAATGACATCATATAATTTCAGCAAAAATAACAATGAATAATTTTAGAAATATACTCGCACAAATGAAAACTGTCACAGCACAAATGAAACACAAATGTTTTGTATAATTGTCTGCCTGTTTTGGGGCTATTTAACATTTTGAGGGGCTGGATGACGTCATCAGCCAAAAATAAAACTGCTAATATCTTAAGAACCAGAATCACACTTCTTGCAGCACAAATGAAGCACAAACGATTGACACTGTTTTTGTGGCGTTTTAGAGCATTTGAAGCTTCCGGGGGGTTGACTGACCCTAATTTGTCCTATAAAAGAATCGGTAATACCTCAAAAACTAAAACAGCACAAACTAAACTTTTTGCAGCACAAAACAGCACAAACAGAGCACAAACTACAGACAGACTTGTTGTGTAGGTTTGTGTTTGAAGGGGGGTCACAGAGGTCAAAAAGCTTTTTTCAAAATCATGGTTTAATCTCAGAATGGAGCAACATGCATTTTATTCCAGTATCTCAATGTTAGCCTTTCTTTAGAACGGTACTATTGAATGATGTTTTGTGTTAAAAAAAAAGAAAAAAAAAGACCAGTTTTCCGTCTCCTCCTCAGACTGTGGCTCTATTGAAGCTGCTCTACACCTTTTCACAGAGAATTCTCGTTTCATTGTTCGGCTCAGACCTGAAAGAACACTTCCTCTGTTCACAATAGGAATAATAATACTGCATATTGGTTCAACTTCATGATTCAATAAAGTAGGGTTGTCAAAAGAATCGAAAATCAGATTCTAATCCATATTAAAACTATTAACAAAACTTGATACTCATTTAAGCAGGTATCGATACTAAAAAAGTCCCATTTACAAGACAGAAATGAACCTTTCCTGAATGTTGAAAATCACATTAAAAATAAAGAGTGTTTTTTTGGTGTTTTTTTTTTTTTTTATCATCGTGGTATCGGAATCAGTATTGAGTCTAGTACTGAAATCAAGTTGTTCTGTTGTTATCGTGACAAAACTACCTGAGACTCTGGCTTTACTGAAGCTACTCTACACCATTTCACAGTTAATTCTCATTTCATTGTTCGCCTCAGACCTGAAAGAACACTTCCTCTGTTGACAATTGGAATAATACACCTGCATATTTGTTCAACTCCACGATTCAATAAAACAGCCTCATTCTGAAGTTGTGAAACATGAACCTTTGTGCATTTGGTTTGTAATGGGACTTTTTGTGAACACTTGAGAAGAGTGATATTTATAAATGGGTTGAGCTGTCTTCTTTTAGTCCTGTGTGTTTTAAAGCCGACCTAGCTGTTTCCCCTCACCATTTACTCACCCGAGGTTGTATTTGGAGTGATTCAGTCAAGTTTGAGAAGTCTTTAATAGCTTTTTTTTTTACTCTACCGTATTTTCTGCACTATAGGACACACTTAAAAGCTTTTCATTTCATCAAAAAAATTACTGCGCACCTTATAATCCAGAGTGTCTTATATATGAATTTATTGGTTTGTCTTAGTACGACTTTAGTAAACTACAAATCCGCACCACTTTCAGCATTACAGCTGCCGTAGTCAGGAGCATCGTGGAGTAATACATACTGTGATTCCTTTAAATATCAAAATGCACCTGTCAAGAGACACGCTCACAACAGTAACTTTAAACTCAAGGCATTTATAAAGTGAAGCTGCGTGAGCTGCATGGGAGCAGTGGATGAGAGAAGGAGAACACACATTCACCAAGACAGAGAGACAGCGCCGAGCGACTTACGCCACGATCTGCCAACGGATCGTGGACGCCCGGGCTAAGGATCAGTATCAACTGTGGTCCGAGCTTTCACCAAGACCAGAATCATCATTGAACTGCCAGGGAACAGTAACCACACTGACTCACATAATGACGAGAGGGATGTGGACGTGTGGACGCCGGAATCACCCAACTGTTTGAACTATTATGACTTATTGTGAATACACGAACAATTTAGCATCTCAGACAGTATTTTTTTACACGTTACAATTGAACAAAGTTGAGAGTTATCATGAACGCGTTAAATAAAGTTTGACTGACTTACCTAACTGTTGTGTTTGGTTTAATGCGCCTTATAATCCGGTGCGGTTTATATGTGCAAAAAGTTTGAAAATAAACCATTCAATGATCCCCTATAGACACAAAAAACAATACCCCCATTTTCAGCACCACCATGCAGCATACACCCATCACTCTCCACTAACTTTGTTCTACAGTTTTATTTTCTTCATCAGTGATGCACGTAGGATTCTGCAGTGAAGCCTAGTCATTTTGGTACAAATGAAGAAAAGTCTGTTGCTCCTGGTGTTTTTATTTCACTATATTACCTGTAAATCAAGGTTGGCTCTTTGGTTGCAGTGATACTCGTGGTCAGACTTGGATCTTGGCGCTAAATTCGTCCCTATAACTGCCAGCCTCGGTGAGCTTCATTTGATTGGAGCTGAACGTGACAGTCCACTTCTTTCTACAGTCTATGTGATAAACACACTTAAACATAATATATTCTTCTCAGATTTGCCAAAGTGTCTCAGTAATCACCAGAACATGTGGATGTTTGTGTTAAATCATTTACACACATCTGGAGAGACTTATTATGGTCTGTCGGGCCAGCTGTGCATCTCCATGGCAACGGAGGTAAACAGCTGGCTGGAGTTAACACTGGGCTCTACCATAAGCCTCTGTAAAGACGAGAAGAGCACAGACGAACAGGATCTGTGCTTCAGACAAATATACAGACAGATGTTTTGAGAATGAGAAATATAGAAACAACAAGAGAAGAGGGAAACTGTAGTGGGGAAGATGCTAAATTAAAATATCAAGTAGGGCTCATAGACTGCATACACTGTGTAAATGGACGTAGCTAAACTGCTGGCTTCTGCGTCGCAAACAGGAAGCGAGTATGGGCGAACTTCTGGCTCCATCAACTCTGGCTCCAATTGATTTTGTATTGAAATAACGTCGAACCTCCCGATGTAACTGCTGCTGTCAGACTCCTCATTTTGGTCTTAAAATGTTCAGACTGGCCCGTTCTAAATGATTCATGGTGTTTTTATTTTCCGCTTTTTTTGTCCGTAAATCAATTTCTATTCCTGATATGAAACTGATCTGTAAAGCTGCTCACGTGATCGACTCTGAGCTGGAGACATTTGTCACAGTGAGGGACACGAGGACACTGGACAAACTGCTCTCCATCACAGACACTCCTGCTCCCCCACCACACTACACTGGGACAGATAATACTCCCTACAACTATACAACAACTCACCAACTGCACCAGACTATAGAGGGACAGATAATACTCCCTACAACTGTACAACAACTCCCCCTTATGGAACAGATAATACTCCCTACAACTATACAACACCTCAGATAATACTCCCTACAACTATACAACAACTCACCAACTGCACTAGACTATAGAGGGACAGATAATACTCCCTACAACTGTACAACAACTCCCCCTTATGGAACAGATAATACTCCCTACAACTGTACAACAACTCAGATAATACTCCCTACAACTATACAACAACTCACCAACTGCACTAGACTATAGAGGGACAGATAATACTCCCTACAACTGTACAACAACTCCCCCTTATGGAACAGATAATACTCCCTACAACTGTACAACAACTCAGATAATACTCCCTACAACTGTACAACACCTCAGATAATACTACCTACAACTATACAACAACTCACCAACTGCACTAGACTATAGAGGGACAGATAATACTCCCTACAACTGTACAACAACTCACCCTTATGGAACAGATAATACTCCCTACAACTGTACAACAACTCAACCTTATGAAACAGATAATACTCCCTACAACTGTACAACAACTCACCCTTATGTAACAGATAATACTCCCTACAACTGTACAACAACTCACCTTATGTAACAGATAATACTCCCTACAACTGTACAACAACTCAGATAATACTCCCTACAACTGTACAACAACTCACCCTTATGTAACAGATAATACTCCCTACAACTGTACAAACAACTAATACTCCCTACAACTGTACAACAACTCAGATAATACTCCCTACAACTGTACAACTCACTAACAGATAATACTCCCTACAACTGTACAACAACTCACCCTTATGTAACAGATAATACTCCCTACAACTGTACAACAACTCAGATAATACTCCCTACAACTGTACAACAACCTAACAGATAATACTCCCTACAACTGTACAACAACTCAACCTTATGGAACAGAAAATACTCCCTACAACTGTACAACAACTCAGATAATACTCCCTACAACTGTACAACAACTCAACCTTATAACAGAGAATACTCCCTACAACTGTACAACAACTCACCCTTTATGTAACAGATAATACTCCCTACAACTGTACAAACAACTCAGATAATACTCCCTACAAACTGTACAACAACAGATAATACTCCCTACAACTGTACAACTCACCTAACAGATAATACTCCCTACAACTGTACAACAACTCACCCTTATGTAACAGATAATACTCCCTACAACTGTACAACAACTTATGTAACAGATAATACTCCCTACAACTGTACAACAACTCAGATAATACTCCCTACAACTGTACAACAACTAACAGATAATACTCCCTACAACTGTACAACAACTCACCCTTTATGTAACAGATAATACTCCCTACAACTGTACAAACAACTCACCCTTATGTAACAGATAATACTCCCTACAACTGTACAACAACTCACCTTATGTAAACAGATAATACTCCCTACAACTGTACAACAAACAGATAATTACTCCCTACAACTGTACAACAACTCACCCTTATGTAACAGATAATACTCCCTACAACTGTACAACAACTCACCCTTATGTAACAGATAATACTCCCTACAACTGTACAACAACTCACCCTTATGTAACAGATAATACTCCCTACAACTGTACAACACTCAACATACTCCTACAACTGTACAACAACTCACCCTTATGTAACAGATAATACTCCCTACAACTGTACAACAACTCACCCTTATGTAACAGAGATAATACTCCCTACAACTGTACAACAACTCACCCTTATGTAACAGATAATACTCCCTACAAACTGTACAACAACCTAACAGATAATACTCCTACAACTGTACAACAACTCACCCTTATGTAACAGATAATTACTCCCTACAACTGTACAAACAACTCACCCTTATGTAACAGATAATACTCCCTACAACTGTACAACAACTCACCTTATGTAACAGATAATACTCCCTACAACTGTACAACAACTCACCTTATGTAACAGATAATACTCCCTACAACTGTACAACAACTGTAACAGATAATACTCCCTACAACTGTACAACAACTAACAGATAATACTCCCTACAACTGTACAACAACAACAGATAATTACTCCCTACAACTGTACAACAACTAACAGATAATACTCCCTACAACTGTACAACAACTCACCCTTATGTAACAGATAATACTCCCTACAACTGTACAACAACTAACAGATAATACTCCCTACAACTGTACAACAACTCACCCTTATGTAACAGATAATACTCCCTACAACTGTACAACAACTCACCTTATGTAACAGATAATACTCCCTACAACTGTACAACAACTTATGTAACAGATAATACTCCCTACAACTGTACAACAACTCAGATAACTACTCCCTACAACTGTACAACACCTAACAGATAATTACTCCCTACAACTGTACAACAACTCACCCTTATGTAACAGATAATACTCCTACAACTGTACAACACTCAGATAATACTCCCTACAACTGTACAACAACTCACCTTATGTAACAGATAATACTCCCTACAACTGTACAACAACTCACCTTATGTAACAGATAATACTCCCTACAACTGTACAACAACTCACCCTTATGTAACAGATAATACTCCCTACAACTGTACAACAACTCACCTTTATGTAACAGATAATACTCCCTACAACTGTACAACAACTCACCCTTATGTAACAGATAATACTCCCTACAACTGTACAACAACTCACCCTTATGTAACAGATAATACTCCCTACAACTGTACAACAACTCAGATAATAACTCCCTACAACTGTACAACAAACAGATAATACTCCCTACAACTGTACAACTCACCTTATGTAACAGATAATACTCCCTACAACTGTACAACAACTCACCCTTATGTAACAGATAATACTCCCTACAACTGTACAACAACTAACAGATAATACTCCCTACAACTGTACAACAACTCACCCTTATGTAACAGATAATACTCCCTACAACTGTACAAACAACTCACCCTTATGTAACAGATAATACTCCCTACAACTGTACAACAACTCACCCTTATGTAACAGATAAATACTCCCTACAACTGTACAACAACTCACCCTTATGTAACAGATAATACTCCCTACAACTGTACAACAACTCACTAACAGATAATACTCCCTACAACTGTACAACAACTCACCCTTATGTAACAGATAATACTCCCTACAACTGTACAACAACCTAACAGATAATACTCCCTACAACTGTACAACAACTCACCCTTATGTAACAGATAATACTCCCTACAACTGTACAACAACTCACCCTTATGTAACAGATAATACTCCCTACAACTGTACAACAACTCAGATAATACTCCCTACAACTGTACAAAACTCACCCTTATGTAACAGATAATACTCCCTACAAATGCACAACAACTCACCCTTATGGAACAGATAATACTCCCTACAACTGTACAACAACTCACCCTTATGTAACAGATAATACTCCCTACAACTGTACAACAACTCACCCTTATGTAACAGATAATACTCCCTACAACTGTACAACAACTCATGTAACAGATAATACTCCCTACAACTGTACAACAACTCACCCTTATGTAACAGATAATACTCCCTACAACTGTACAACAACTCAGATAATACTCCCTACAACTGTACAAAACTCACCCTTATGTAACAGATAATACTCCCTACAACTGTACAACAACTCACCCTTATGTAACAGATAATACTCCCTACAACTGTACAACAACTCACCCTTATGTAACAGATAATACTCCCTACAACTGTACAACAACTCAGATAATACTCCCTACAACTGTACAACAACTCAACCTTATGTAACAGATAATACTCCCTACAACTGTACAACAACTCACCCTTATGTAACAGATAATACTCCCTACAACTGTACAAACAACTCCAGATAAATACTCCCTACAACTGTACAACAACTCACCCTTATGTAACAGATAATACTCCCTACAACTGTACAACAACTCACCCTTATGTAACAGATAATACTCCCTACAACTGTACAACAACTCACCCTTATGTAACAGATAATACTCCCTACAACTGTACAACAACTCACCTGTAACAGATAATACTCCCTACAACTGTACAACAACTCACCCTTATGTAACAGATAATACTCCCTACAACTGTACAACAACTAACAGATAATACTCCCTACAACTGTACAACAACTCACCTTATGTAACAGATAATACTCCCTACAACTGTACAACAACTCACCCTTATGTAACAGATAATACTCCCTACAACTGTACAACAACTCACCTTAACAGATAATACTCCCTACAACTGTACAACAACAGATAATGCTCCCTACAACTGTACAACAACTCACCCTTATGTAACAGATAATACTCCCTACAACTGTACAACAACTCACCCTTATGTAACAGATAATACTCCCTACAACTGTACAACAACTCACCCTTATGTAACAGATAATACTCCCTACAACTGTACAACAACAGATAATACTCCCTACAACTGTACAACAACAGATAATACTCCCTACAACTGTACAACAACTCACCCTTATGTAACAGATAATACTCCCTACAACTGTACAACAACTCACCCTTATGTAACAGATAATACTCCCTACAACTGTACAACACTCACTAACAGATAATACTCCCTACAACTGTACAACAACTCACCCTTATGTAACAGATAATACTCCCTACAACTGTACAACACTCACCTAACAGATAATACTCCCTACAACTGTACAACAAACTCACCCTTATGTAACAGATAATACTCCCTACAACTGTACAACAACTCACCCTTATGTAACAGATAATACTCCCTACAACTGTACAACAACTCTTATGTAACAGATAATACTCCTACAACTGTACAACAACTCACCCTTTATGTAACAGATAATACTCCCTACAACTGTACAACACTCACCCTAACAGATAATACTCCCTACAACTGTACAACAACTCACCCTTATGTAACAGATAATACTCCCTACAACTGTACAACAACTCACCCTTATGTAACAGATAATACTCCCTACAACTGTACAACAACTAACAGATAATACTCCCTACAACTGTACAAAAACTCACCCTTTATGTAACAGATAATACTCCCTACAACTGTACAACAACTCACCCTTATGTAACAGATAATACTCCCTACAACTGTACAAACAACTAACAGATAATACTCCCTACAACTGTACAACAACTCACCCTTATGTAACAGATAATACTCCCTACAACTGTACAACAACTCACCCTTATGTAACAGATAATACTCCCTACAACTGTACAACAACTCACCCTGTAACAGATAATACTCCCTACAACTGTACAACAACTCACCCTTATGTAACAGATAATACTCCCTACAACTGTTACAACAACTCACCCTTATGTAACAGATAATACTCCCTACAACTGTACAACAACTCACCCTTATGTAACAGATAATACTCCCTACAACTGTACAACAACTAACAGATAATACTCCCTACAACTGTACAAACAACTCACCCTTATGTAACAGATAATACTCCCTACAACTGTACAACAACTCACCCTTATGTAACAGATAAATACTCCCTACAACTGTACAACAACTCACCCTTATGTAACAGATAATACTCCCTACAACTGTACAACAACTCACCCTTATATTAAATTTTTGGACAATTTTCTGGCATTTGAATTCGCACCGCTTCTTTATTTAAGGCGACTTTGCTATACAACTGACAGGAATTGTGATTGCAATTTATGCTCTAATAATAAGATTCTGTTCAAAGTTCACATGTTTAAAATGTCTAGAAGAATTGACCAAAAGACTGAAATCTGAAGTGACAAATGAGACAAGAATCACATTTCAGAACGTGTTTGTGCAGCTCTGGACTACAGGGTTAGAACTTTTTATGCAGAATAAGACTGGAGATTTTGTTGTTTGTGGAGGAAATTATGGAACTAAATTCTTTGTAATTCGTAAATTTGCTGCAAATTTCTCTGATCTGGCCAAGAATCTTAAATCAGGCTATTCATCTTGTTTTCAGATTTATTATCTACTTACTCGTTCTGAGACTGCTCCATTTTAGTCTAGAGGTAGTTTACTTTAAGATAACTTGTCAAGGAAAAATGATCTGTCCATGCAGAAAGATAATTTCACTACTTTTAAGTCATTTTCTGATGGATTTAACTGTTTATATCTTAAGCTTTTGGCCATGTAATTGTGCCCATTCAAATTGTGATTAGATTGTGATTCATCTTGCAGCGGCTAAACCCTAACCCTTCATCAGAAAAGTGACATAGTGTAGCTTTAAGTCACGTTATGGGCAGCACTTTTTCTGCCCTCGTCGTGTGGATTGGTCCTGATGCCCTTCCTGCCTCTATATTTAGGGAGCAGAACATGAGTCCCTCTGGAGTTTCTCTGACACACATTTAAAGTGCTTATTTTCGCACAAACTCAAAATAACGTGATCCAGGTGTGCACTCCTCACTACAGTATGATCAGTTTAAAGAAGAGGTATTTGACTTCTGTGGGGTATTAACTGTAAAACATCACATATTTAGATCACCATGTGAAATTTTATTGTTTGAAAAATGCTGTATTCACAAGATTAATAGGTTTTAGTTTTTGAATTCCAACCCCTCTTCAGAGCACCATCACAACACAATCAGTGTGCATCCTGTTTATGAAACTACTGTACATCATATCAGGTTTGTGAAGTTGTAGTGTAGTGTTTTGTAGCATGTTTTTGTATATTTATGGAGACTGTACTGCTAACTGGGAGAGACTGCTAAATTACTAAATTGCTAAATTACTCAAACATGCAAGTCAAATTTGAATAATACCTGCTCCTCTTTAAGATTACAGCTCGCATCCATGAGTCTATGCAAATTAAAAATGCACTGAGTAACTTCTGCACTGGTGGAGGGATCTGTCACCTGCTTGTCTCCATGGACATTTTATTGCTTTGTTTGGAATGTTCCACAGTATGTCATTAAATATACACTGTACAATAAAATGATCAGTGAAGTCAAGTTACAAAAAGTATAATAGTATTTACAGTTACAGTTGCATAAAGGTGCACTGTGTCACTTTTCTGGTGGAGGGTACATCACTTGCTTTGGCATTACATCTGTCTATCTCCATGCAGTCAAGAAAATGATGCCACCAGGCCAAGTTACAGGTCAGCTCTGTGTAAAGGTGACCCCGTTCACAATAAGAATGTGTGTTTTATAAGGTTCTGTTGAGTGATAGACACATGTAATTGAATAAATGCAAAGATGCAAACAAGTTTAATGACAATAAGATCTTTATGGAGCCACAGTACCTTCTCATGACTACAAGTGAAACAGATGAAATGTCTTTTTATTTGCAATATTTATTTAATTATTTATTTGAGAGAAAAAAATTCTAGCAAGTGCCGTGCAGCACCTCTTGCAGCACACACTCCCACAGACAGGAAACCACAGCACATACAGCGTTAGGCGTACAGTTCCGCACGAGGCCTACAGTTCTACATTAGGGATATATCGAAACCCCAGCCTCAGGTCTGTGGGTTACTGCAGGTCACAAGCTCATTCTGAGAGCCGCAGGTGTGGAGGAGAAACTGGAAATTACCGACACCATCGAATGCAGCATCATCTCAGTTTCACAAGTTCAACCCCAAAAGGTATTTTTTTCTAGGTACTTTTGCTGTATAGAACTTAACACAAAAAAATAATATTTTGTTTTTAGGGATGCACAGATCTGATACTGGTATCAGATATCAGTGCCAATACTGAAAAATGCTAATATCAGTTTTGCCGATGCCCTGTTTGGACAGATAAACCTGTGTAGTGAGATTATTTACTGGTCATGATTGGCCCTAATAAGGTTTGAACTTTTATTTATACACATTTGTTCTGTTGTTTGTTCATCCTCAATTATAATGCTTCTAACTGCATTAAAGTCAACAAACCATTATTTAAAAACAACTGACATAAAATCTTATGAATTGTATGTTTTGTATATGTGTTTGCCCTATCCTTCGTTTACATAAAAATTACTGTTGCCATAGCAATTAGCAATGCAAAACAAAATATATAAAGCAGAAATCTGAAACTCATTAATAACAGATTTGGCCTCTCATATTCAAGTGAGTATTTGGATTTAATTTTTTGGCAGGATGGGGACTTTAGGGCAGATTACAGTCCTCCTCTGAGCCGTGTGGTTGCGATGTGGGGCTGAGGACCAGGACTAAAGCGGAACTGCGACTAAAAGAGCTGAGCAAAACTAAAATGAGCACATCTAGTGGTGTCCCAAACAATATGGCATTATGAAAATAAGCGACAAGCATGGCTCAAATATGCACAAATCACTCCAAACACAAGATAAACAACTATAAAATGGCAAAAAACAAAAAAATGACAAACGCTCAAAAAATTCTACTTTAATCCAAAAACACTGAGAAATACATTTGTGTCAGTATCGCCTACTTGTAGCGTTCCTATGCATTATTGTAATATAAGTAATCAGGTTTAGACTGACCTCTGAAGGCTTCTTGTGCGGGTGTACGACCCATGTGCTGCTGGTGACTGTGGATTTGGAGCGTGACCACGACGTCACTGGACCTGAAAGAAAACACCACACAATCACTGAATCACATAATAACATTTAAATCACCGAACCTGAAAGAAAACACCACATAGTAAGTGAATCACATAATAACATTTAAATGGCCAGTTCCTGAAAGAACACACCACACAGTCACAGAATCATATAAAACATTAAAATCACTAAACCTGAAAGAAAACACCACACAGTCATTGAATCACACAATAACATTTAGATCACCGGAGCTGAAAGGAAACATCACATGGTCATAGAATCACATAATATAAAAATTACTGGACCTGAAAGAAAACACCTCAGAGTCATTGAATCATATAATAAGATTGAAATCACTGGACCTGAAAGAAAACACCACACAGTCACTATATCACATAATAATGTTTAAATCAAAGGACCTGAAAGAAAACATCACATGGTCATTGAATCAATAACATTTAAATCACCTGCGCGGAAAGAAAACACCACAGAGTCATTGCATCACTTAATTATAACATTATTATAACACTGTACCTGAAAGAAAACACCACACAATCAGAATCACATACAGTAAGCATTAAACCACAAGGAGTCATACATTATGCAGTTTTAAAGCACAACACAGAGTAGAACTCCACGACGGTCAGTACAAGTGCTTCTGGCTGGTCACGCCAATAAATGACACGCTGTTAACTAATTCAAGAATCCCATGCATTTCAAAACATATTTGTAGAAGGGTTAGCAGCACAGAATAATACCCCAAGGAGACACAGGGAGGGCACCTGACACACAGGGAGGGCACCTGACACACAGGGAGGGCACCTGACACACAGGGAGGGCACCTGACACACAGGGAGGGCACCTGACACACAAGAAGGGCACCTGACACACAAGAAGGGCACCTGACACACGGGGAGGGCACCTGACACACGGGGAGGGCACCTGACACACAAGAAGGGCACCTGACACACAAGAAGGGCACCTGACACACGGGGAGGGCACCTGACACACGGGGAGGGCACCTGACACACAGGGAGGGCACCTGACACACAAGAAGGGCACCTGACACACAAGAAGGGCACCTGACACACGGGGAGGGCACCTGACACACGGGGAGGGCACCTGACACACAAGAAGGGCATCTGACACACGGGGAGGGCACCTGACACACAGGGAGGGCACCTGACACATAAGAAGGGCATCTGACACACATTGAGGGCATCTGACACACGGGGACATTTCAGAACATGTTTGTAGAGGTCTAAACTAGTTCATTGTGATTTATCTTACAGTCTTATCTTCATGCAATATTAGAACTGCATTAGCTTACATGGCCAAATGCTAAATAATATACCTTGCCAGTAGCATTGGATATTTAACTCACCTCTTCTTCTCTAGCGCCTATGCTAATCTGACGCTAATCTCACCATCACATTCAGAGACTAGCGCTTCAGGCTAACAGCTAAATAACTCTCCACATGTGCATCTCTTCTCTTACCTCATGATTTGATTTAACCCGGTGTAACACAGGTTTATAAGTTTACTCCACCCTCCGATCGCCTGAGGGGCCAGAAAATATTACAGATACTTCAAAATGTAATTGAAAAACATGTGCTGACAGGTTATTGCATAGACACAAGTTAGTGAATATATAAATATATGTGTATACTGGTTCTATCTTAGGAACCATTTGAAAGCACATTTCTTTATAATAAATGTTAGCTAAAATATTACAGTTATTTTTTACACTTGACAAATCACAATTACAAGTCAATTAATCGTTGCATCCTTAGTTTAAACTGATACTTTGCAGCTGATGTCAGCAATAGTTCCTGAGAGTGTGACGCTAACTGAAGCCACTGCTCTGTCTGAGACTCTGTAACTCAAGTTAGATTTAGTCTGGGCTTTGTTTTAACACAATCTGACCAGAAAGAAGTGACTTAGTTGGAGCAGGAGAGCTGATTTGTGCTGTTAAACTAAACAGGTCTCTGTCATGAGTCGTGAGCAGGATCAGCCAACAGTTTTTTAGTCACTCTCACCTTTTTGTTAAAAATCAAACTCCTAAACAGGACTATGAGTGTCCTGTTTTTTCTTTTTTTGGTAGTTATTGCTAATGTTGAACATTCTGCCATAGGCATGTATGAAGAACCCCCCCAGCACAATGTCTCTGTATAGTATCAATAGAGATTGACCAATATGGGTTTTTCATGCTCTGTGTCGGCATGACCTATATGATTTACAGACCAATTTGGATTATTTTCCCCAAAAATGTATAATCTGAAATAACTATTAACATAAATATTATCTATACTTCTAGTGCTAATAATACCAGTATAATCCACAAGTCTGTTTTTACTACTAACCCATGATGGAGCATGAATTTTGTGCACTTCTAGAATTTTGATTCTAGAAGTGCACAAAATTCATGCTCCATAAAGCTTTATGCAGCAGTTGGTAAACTCAACCGAATCAGGCATTCAGATTTAAGGCAAATGTCGTCCCGATATGTTGGTGATCTGATACATCGTCTATAACTATAATAAATAATGTACATATGACAGGTTACACTTTTCTCTAACAGAATTAATATCATTGAGATTTAACTCAAACTCATACCCAGTCTTTTCTACGTTTGTCATTTTGGTGAAGGTTATAATTTGACACTGGCCATTGTGACATACACAGAGGTATGTTATCTGACAAGCAGAATGTAACACACAACCACAACCTAAATTGCAACTGTTATGATTTGACAAATAAAAATAAATGACACACAAAATCAATGTTGAAAATGTCTGAAAAATGTGAGTAAATTGTCTCCTACTTCCAGTATTTTCCAACTTTTTGTTTTCTACTTTTCTTCACAAACAGCCACTTAAACTGATAGAAAACTATGATAAATAGTTAGCACAGGCACTATCCCCCAAACCAAGTGAGAATTAGAAAAGTACATGAATCTGTCAAATGCACTGCTCCTTCTCCTACTCCTGAATTTACTGTATAATAAAATAAAAAAATCTGAAATAAAAATGTTAATATGATCTTGTATGCGTATGACAGGCCTCCCCAGGATTCGTGTGCGGAGGTGGACCCGCTTCACGTCTGCCCCTGTAACGGATCCGGCGCTAACGCTAAAGCTAAGTGTGTGTTTTCAGTTCACACCGGGGCTAATGAGCGCACAGCGACGCGAATAGTGCAGCTCCGTTTGACACTTTCCCTCAGTGAAGACAAACTTACTGTCAGTGGTGTCGGAGTCTACGCTGCTCGTCGAGTATTTCCTCCTCTTCCTCTCGCTCTCCATCTGTCACAGGGAAAACAAGAGGAGGAGGGGGAGAAAGAGAGAGAGAAAGACGAGAGGCAAGTCATAGATGAGAAGAAGAGAGAAAGGAGAAAGAGGAGAGAGAGAAGGGAGAGAGAAAGAGAGAACGGGGGAAGACAGAAAGAGAGGAGAAAGAGAAAAAGAGGAGAAAGGGACAGAGGAGAAGGAAGGAGAGAGAGAGAGAGACGAGAGAAAGTGAAGAGAAAGAGAGAGAAAAGACAGGAAGAACAGGGAGAGAAGAGCGAGAATAGAAGAGAGAGAGGGGGGAAGAAGGGGGGATGGAGAGAGAAAACAGCAGGTTAAAACGTGTTCATATATGAAAAAACAGTATGAAATATGAAAATACAGTGTTAATGCCACACTGTGTCACTTTTTGGGGGTTTGGCGTCTGCTGAAAAACACTGAAGACTCATTTACCCTTCAGTTACCATGTAGCCACAGCCGCCCTGGGACAGACTGGCAAAACTGTGGCTGCCAATATCTACCATTCCTGGTCACTCTTAGCACGGAGTGTGAATTGCCAAAGGGCACAACAGCTTTAAGAAATACAAATAACATATACAATATAAATAAGGTTTCATGCGCTTTTTCAATGACAAAATTTCCAAAACTTTTCCATGACTTTTTTATGAGCTAAAGTGAATTTTCCATGACTTTACAGCACCTTCATGTGTAGAACTGATCAGACTTTTAGGGTTAAATCTGAAATGTGAAACTCTTTCCACTCACCTCATGGCTTGAAATTACAGTTTTTAACATTCTAAATCCTGTCAGTGCATTTATTGTCATCTTTTTTAAACAAAAGGCACAGACATTCAGAAATAATCAGAACAACCTCATGAGAACTTAACAGAACTGTAGATGTGTGAATGAGATACAAAAATTTCATGACTCCAGGATTTCCATGACCATGGGAAACCTGTAACAGGAATCAAACCGCAGCAACATTCAAGTAGTGAGCAAAAATGTGTTTCTTTCACCTAAATTAGCAAAGTACAGTTATGTGTAAATAAAAAAATAAATAATAATAATAAAAATGTAATGAAATTCTGTGCAGGCGAGTTGTTTGACATAATATCCTTTTTTTAATAGTTATAAATAAGATCTGGAATGTTGTTTGAAGAAAGAATCTTTAAAAGCACTTATTTATTTGTGGTGAGTTTTGAGCCAAATTCATCACATTTTTGATGTGGAAATATTCAAAGCTGTATTGTGTTGCTGGCTGTTTACCCAGGTGCCTCGGAGCAGCGCATTTCTCATCATTAGTTTAAGTTTAGAGCATCATCCATCAACATGAAGTTTGGACAGATCCGATTAACCAGGAGAAAACCAGAGCTGCTCTAAAAACAGGCATATGAGACGCATCTGTCAGCACCAAGGTTTGGATCCAAATACACACAGACAAATAGAGGGGAGGGCGGAGCCATGTACTGAGAGCTAACAGATTGCACTGCTCTGTCTGAAGCTCTGTTATTGTTTTGACACAAGCTGACCAGAAAGAACTGACTACAAGTCAGCTGATTTGGGCTGTCAAACAAGTCCCCCTCAAATAACATTACAGTCATGAGCTGGCTCACATTAGTCAACAGTTTTTAACACCTAAACAGATCCATGAACGCTCGCACTGACCACATCCTCCTGAAAAGAACTTGTTTTTGTATTTAGACTTAAGTTTTCAGATAAGCTAAAAATGTACTTGGCAGTGTTTGCTAATGTGTGCATTGTGTCACCATGGTAACTGCTGAACATTCTACCATAGACATACATGGAGTCCGAGCAGTGTGATGACAATAGATGCATTGTTACATATCGATCACGTTGTTACTGCCGACGCCACCCGGAGTTCATTTAAAGTTCCATCATATACGAAAATAAATGAGAAAACGGCTGCACAATGTGGGAAAAAATGTAACTGTGACTATTCTGACAAGGATTATGATTCAATTTGTGATTAACGTTTTAATACTCAGATTCTGATCACATTTTGAACTCAGCCAGAAGAACCGACAAACTAATCCAAGAATCACATTTCAGAACATGTTTGTAATATAGACTAAATCTATAAATAGACAGCTGCTATGTTCCTAATCACGCTTCTGGCTCCATCAACTCTGGCTCCAATTCACTTTGTATTGAAAAAACATGACTTCCTCTCTGTACCTGCTGCTGTCATACTCCTCATTTTGGTCTTAAACTCTTCTTATTAACCCGCTCTACATGATCCTGGTGTTTTTATTTCATTATTTTGTCCATTAATTAATTCCTATTCTTAATATGAAACTTGACTCCAAATTCAAACAAGTGCAAGCCTCTGTGAGCTTCATTTGACTGGACCTGAATGCAATGGTTGAAGTCACACTCCCTTAGTCCACTTCTTCAGACACTGTGGTTTGGACAGATCGAAACTACAGGCTTTTACAGCAGTTTTTTTTATGATTTTATGGTTGTTTGGGAAGGAAATTATGGTTCTTCAAAAACTTCGAATTGTAATTTAGAGTGCAATGAATTTTGCAGTCCTATAATGTTATCTGATGGGGTGTGAGTGTGTGTGTGTGTGTGTGTGTTGTCTGAATAGTTGTGGGCTGGGAGAGATCACACTGAAGTTCTGACCAAAGCTGCAGACTTTTACACTGCATCCTCACGTCCACTGCTAAAACGACACCAATGATACTACAAACTCCACCAACTGTCTCACACCACTCGAGCAGAACTCATGTGAATAATACAAGGTTTGTGATTCGTTAGGACAGACGAGGATCACGTTCAGCCCATCTCCTTAACGACTGAACAGTTAAGACACACTCTGCATGCTTTTCCCACATGTATTTGCCCCACTACAGATATATTGTATAAGCAGCTCAAAATAAGTCTGTTGTGTGCTGTCTGCACCTAATTACAACAACAACAACGCATTTATTGATCTCCCCAAACCAGGAAGTGTGCTGTTGGCATGCGAGTTATTGATGGAAAAACCCTCCTCTGGTCTCAAGCATTTTCAGTCAATTCTAAATGTTTTTATGGTTTATTGTTGTAACGCAACAGGTGTTTGTCTCCATGGAGATAGACAAGTTTAATGCTGCACTGACAAACATTATAAACTGTATGATTTATGGACAAAATAAAGAAATAAAAACACCAGGATCATGTAGAGGGGGTTCATTTCTGTCCTGTGAATGTGACTTTTTTAGTATCGATACCTGCTCAAATGAGAATCTAGTTTCGATATATACTTTTGATCGTTTTGACAACACTAAATGCATCACCACCTCATGTGAGAGTAAGCAAGGATAATGACAGGAAATAACTCAAAATGGCTGCTTAAGTCGTGTTTATTTTAGTTTAAATGACTCTTGTTTGGTGTAATTTATTTTGCATTTTCAGTGTTTATAGGTTCACCTCTCGTCTCCTCTGCGTCTGTATCAAACATTCACAGGGCCCTGGGAACATGAACGTGTCTGCTCCTGAGCGGCAATTACATCCAAACTTACACACCTAAAACAGTGCAGGTTTCATACAGGAAATACAGGAGGCAAAGAGGGTCAAACTTCAAACTACAGCAGCCTCAGAGGAGCCAAAACAACCAATTCTTTTTATGATTACTATTGCAATAATGTTTCATTTTGATGGCAGTTTTATTAACGATGCACTGAGTAAGTTTCCTGATGCAGGGTCTGCCACCTGCTTGTCTCCATGGTGATGTTTTTAATTCAGAACATGTTTGTTTTGGTGTAAACTACAGGGTTAGCAGAATTTCTACAAAATAAGACAGAATATTGTTTTATTCTGTAGACAGAGGAAGTTACATAGTGCACTATGGGCGCACTATATAACTTTTTGGTTGGGGGTCTGTCACCTTGCTGTCAGTCTGTCTGTGTAACCCTGAACCCTGGTGGGTGTTGCACAAGTTTTACTGTATATGTGCAGTAGTTAGTAGTTGACAGTAGTTTTACTTTTATATTATTATATTTTATTATATTGTGCTGTGTGCACTTTGAAGGAGCAGCTCTGCATCTCATTATATATAATGACTTTCTATTCTATTCTATTCTATTCTATTTTGTTTCTATTCTGTTCTATCTATGGAGATGTCATTAATCTGCCTGGAATGTTATTCCACAGTATGACATCAAACAGATAAACAGACCTTACATGCATTCAATTACAGCTGGTTTTATAGCTCAAAAATACCTCAAAAAACAGTGACAGTGGCATAGTGACTGTGAGTCTGAGTGAAAGAGTCCAGCCAAAGTACTAACATGTCCATAGAGAAAAGTATTTGACAGACCCTCCACCCGAAAAGTGACACAATGTATCTTAAAAGATGGATTTTGTGCAAGAATGACTTTATGGAGCTTTCTATGTTACAATGTTGTTGCATGTCATCTATGCTTGTTTACATAATCTAGAGATCTCTCTCCTTACATTTAGTGGTACAATACTGTACAAGGCTCCGCCCACAAGCCTACATCACCATCCTCCTCCATTTTCCAAAAAGCATGTTGCAAAACAATACACTACAACTTGACAAACCTGACTCAATGTGCAGTCATTTCATCAGCAGGAGGCAGACTGCGTTGTGAGGCTATTCTGAAGGGGGAGGGACTTAGCACAGGGAGCAAAAGGACTTAAAAGACCGAAACTTTTTAATACATTGTTTTCAAATCAATAAAAGGTGACCTAAATGGTGATCTAAATGTTTTGTTATAAGTGAACAGAAGTGCACGACCCGCCCTTTAACCCTCTCCAGGCAGGCGTCTCCCATCCATGCTGATAAACGTGGATGATGCAGACTGTGCAAGAATGGTTACATACAAACGGCCTGCCAGAAGTGCAAAATACTTTTTTTGTTTACAAAGGATAAAAAAGTCAGAATTGTATATTACTACCCCATATTATA
>NW_026571018.1:490052-552552 GCF_026225935.1 Boleophthalmus pectinirostris | reverse complement strand
AAGAAAAATTGACTGTGGTCATTATAGTAGTAGTTGTAGTAGTAGTTGTGGTAGTAAAAGCAGTAGCAGCAGTAAGAGCTGAAGTATTACTAGTAGTATTTGTAAGTCCCTGTAATTGTAGTAAAATGGTAGTTACTATATGAACCATGTATTCCCAGTACTTCTCATTAATAGTAGTAACAGCAGAATGTAGTGATACTATATGTAGTAGCAGCAGTAGTAGTAGTAGTAGTAGCAGTAGTAATAATAGTAGTAGTAGTAGTAGTAGTAGTAGTAGTAGCAGCAGCAGTAGTAGTAGCAGTAGTAGTAGTAGCAGTAGTAGTAGTCGGAGTAGTAGTAGTAGTAGTGGCAGTAGTAACAGAAGTAATAAGAGTAGTAATAGTAGTAGTAGCAGCAGCAGTAGCAGCAGTAGTAGTAGTAGTAGCAGTAGTAGTAGCAGTAGTAGTAATAGTAGTAGTAGCAGCAGCAGTAGCAGTAGTAGTAGTAGTAGTAGCAGTAGCAGTAGCAGTAGCAGTAGCAGTAGCAGTAGCAGTAGCAGTAGCAGTAGTAGTAGTAGTAGTAGTAGTAGTAGTAGTAGTAGTAGTAGTAGTAGTAGTAGCAGTAGCAGTAGCAGTAGCAGTAGTAGTAGTAGTAGTAGTAGTAGTAGTAGTAGTAGCAGTGGTAGTAGCAGTAGTAGCAGTAGTAGTAGCAGTAGTAGTAGTAGTAGTAGTTGTAAAATGAGGACACAACACCGCTGAATCCTACGTGCATCACCGGTTAAGAAAATAAAACTGGAGAAGGAAGTGCGTACGTCACCTGGAGCTGAAATCTGTAGAACGGAGCAATGACGTCTTGAATACAGGAGAATAAAGATGACTCAAACATGCACAAATCACTCGAAATACAAAGTACATGTTTTTTCTGCTTTGTTTTTTCAGTGACAGTAGATTTTAAATAAATGATTCTTATATTCATCAACATCAGATCTGTTCATATCGTGACTAAAGGTCACACACCTACAGTACACAAATAGAAATTGATGAACTCAGCGCTACTTCCTCTATTTTTGTACTTTTCTTCACAACTTTTTTCTACAAACTGACACTTAAAGGTCATATATTACACAAAATAGTCTCCTTAAAAACATACGTGAAGTTGTGTTTAGTTTCATTCGCACTCTTTTATTATTAGTCTGTCTACATCTCCAAAGCTCAAAATTCTCTGTTCCACCTTGTGATGTCATGAAGCAGTACTTTTCAAGTGAACAGCTCCTTTTACCTTTTGTTCAGTAGAGATTGGCAACTCCAGGGCTGAAATTATCCAAATGATTCGAGTGAAAGTTTATGGAGTTTAAAAACACAATGGAGCACTGCTGGAGGTATTTTTGAGCTATAAAACCACCTGTGATTGAATAAATGTAAAGTAGAGCTGTTTAATGTCACATTGTCCAAATCTTAATTCAAAGTAGGGCTGGGCAATATGGATCAAAAAATATATCTCGATATATTTTGCTATATCTCGATATACGATATATATCTCCATATATGTTCAAGAAAAAATAACCCCCTAAAACTGAAAACTGCAAAAACAAATCTGCCAAATTCCACAAGGTCCTTTTTTTTTTTATTGAAGTGTAAGAGGTCAACAGTTTAACATTTAAGAACATTTAAGATGACAAAAAACCCTAATTACATAAATAATAATTTAACTGTAAAATAAAAGAAATAATACATATTTTCTTCTTTTCATTCATAAATAAAACAACTCAACACAAGTTCATCTTTGCATTAACTCTGCTATCCAAACCAGAACCATAACCATGAGCTCATTTAGCAGAAGAAACTCAGGATGTTCCTTATTTCAATAGATCCATGTTATTATCCAGCAGTAAGGAGCTCTGAGGTTTAATCCCACAATCCACTGCAGATCAAACCCAACGTTTCCAAACACTATTGTACAAGTGACACTGCAGCAGATTATTAATAAAAATATTCTGCATAAATAAACTTTACATTGCTAAACTTTACAATATATAAAGCATAACGACTCTAGAGCCACATCAGCCTGTTTGCAATAATAATGTGTTTAATGCAGTTTTGCGCACGTGTGTTTACATTTTACAGAAACGAAACTTAAGTGCATGGCTCATTTGCATAAACAGCACTTCTCATGCAGCTCAGCTGGTTTAGCTTCTTTCGGGCTAAAGGACGCGACTCGGTGGAATATGAGGATGTGCTGCTGATGTTCTTGTCTGTAAATGGTGGAAAAGGTTCGTGGTGCTTGAAGTTTTTCACTGGCACCAACTTTCGGCGTTCACGGTGATAGTGAGGAGTGAAGGAGACACGAGCGAACAAAGTCAGGGAGGCGGAGGCGACGAGAGAGAAGACAAACAAGCGAAGCGGCGAAATCAGAATTGAATATAAACATTATATCGATATATACGATATGTCAGAATTCATATCGAGTTTAAAAACTCGATATATTTTAAATATCGATATATCGCCCACCCCTAATTCAAAGCCACTTTATTTCTATATCACATTTTACAAACAAAGCAGTTTTCAAAGTACTGCACAGAGATCAGAAAATGAAGACAACAAAAAAGTAAATTGCTAACATTTGGTCAACTGAAAGCCAATGCAACGACGCTAAAATCGGGGTAATGTGCTCACGATTTTTGTTCCAGTTAAAAGGCGCGCAGCAGATTTTTGGACCAAGGAAGAAACCGACAGATACTATGGAACATTCCAGGCAAAGTAATGACGTATCCATAGAAACAAGCAGGTGACAGAGCCCAAAACAAAAGTTACATACAGTGGTGCACCTTTAAACATAATGCTTAAACACAGTAACCCTGACTCAGACCAAAGATGTGACGAGTCTGAGCCGTAACAAGTCTGAGCCACAACAAGTCTGAGCCACAACAAGTCTGAGCCACGACAACTCTGAGCCGCAACGAGTGTGAGCCGTAATGAGTCTGAGCCATAACCAGTCTGAGCCACGACGAGTCTGAGCTGCAACTTCTGTGAGTCATGACTGTTCTGAGTCACGACAAGTGTGAGCCGTAACGAGTCTGAGCCGTCACGAGTCTGAGCAGTGACAAGTCTGAGCTGCGACAAGCATGAGCCGAGACAAGTCTGAGCTGTAACAAGTCTAAGCCACGACGAGTCTGAGCCACGATGAGTGTGAGCCATAACAAGTCTGAGCCGTAGCGAGTCTGGGCTGTGACAAGTGTGAGCCGTAACAAGTCTAAGCCGCGACGAGTCTGAGCCACAATGAGTGTGAGCCGTAACAAGTCTGAGCCGTAGCGAGTCTGCGCTGTGACAAGTGTGAGCCGTAACAAGTCTAAGCCATGACGAGTCTGAGCCATGATGAGTGTGAGCCGTAACAAGTCTGAGCTGTAGCGAGTCTGGGCTGTGACAAGTGTGAGCCGTAACGAGTCTGAGCCACGACGAGTCTGAGGCAAGACGAGCGTGAATCATGACAAGTGTGAGCCGTAACAAGTCTGAGCCACAATGAGTCTGAGCCATAACGAGTCTGAGCCAAGATGATTGTGAGTCACAAAGAGTCTGAGACATAACAAGTCTGAGCCCCAGGAGTCTGAGCTGTAACGAGTGTGAGCCGTAACGAGTTTGAGCCGCGACAAGTGTGAACCGTAATGAGTCTGAGCTACGACGAATGTGAACCACGATGAGTCTGAGCTGCGACGAATGTGAACCACGATGAGTCTGAGCTGCGACGAATGTGAACCACGATGAGTCTGAGCCGTGACGAGTCTGAGCTGCGACGAGTTTGAGCTCTAACGAGTGTAAGCCACGTCGAGTCTGAGCCATAACAAGTCTGAGCCGTGAGGTGTCTGAGCCGTGACGAGTCTGAGCCATAACGAGTCTGAGCCACGTTGAGTCTGAGCCGTGATGAGTCTGAGCCATAACAAGTCTGAGCCATGACGAGTCTGAGCCATAACGAGTCTGAGCCGTGACGAGTCTGAGCCATAACGAGTCTGAGCCACGACGAGTCTGAGTCGTGATGAGTCTGAGCCATAACGAGTCTGAGCCATAACGAGTCTGAGCCACGTTGAGTCTGAGCCATAACGAGTCTGAGCCGTGACGAGTCTGAGCCGTGACGAGTCTGAGCCGTGACGAGTCTGAGCCGTGACGAGTCTGAGCCACAACGAGTCTGAGCCACGACGAGTCTGAGCCACGACGAGTCTGAGCCACGACGAGTCTGAGCCACGACGAGTCTGAGCCATAATGAGTCTGAGCCATGACGAGTCTGAGCCACGACGAGTCTGAGCCATAATGAGTCTGAGCCACGACGAGTCTGAGCCACGACGAGTCTGAGCCACGACGAGTCTGAGCCACGACAAGTCTGAGCCACGACGAATGTGAACTACGATGAGTCTGAGCCGTGACGAGTCTGAGCTGCGACGAGTTTGAGCTCTAACGAGTGTAAGCCACGTCGAGTCTGAGCCATAACAAGTCTGAGCCGTGAGGTGTCTGAGCCGTGACGAGTCTGAGCCATAACGAGTCTGAGCCACGTTGAGTCTGAGCCGTGACGAGTCTGAGCCATAACAAGTCTGAGCCATGACGAGTCTGAGCCGTGACGAGTCTGAGCCATAACGAGTCTGAGCCACGACGAGTCTGAGTCGTGATGAGTCTGAGCCATAACGAGTCTGAGCCATAACGAGTCTGAGCCATAACGAGACTGAGCCATAACGAGTCTGAGCCATAACGAGTCTGAGCCATAACGAGTCTGAGCCGTGACGAGTCTGAGCCGTGACGAGTCTGAGCCGTGACGAGTCTGAGCCGTGACGAGTCTGAGCCATGACGAGTCTGAGCCACGACGAGTCTGAGCCACGACGAGTCTGAGCCACGACGAGTCTGAGCCATAATGAGTCTGAGCCACGACGAGTCTGAGCCACGACGAGTCTGAGCCACGACGAGTCTGAGCCACGTCGAGTCTGAGCTGTAACGAGTGTGAGTCGTCCACTTCAGCTTTTGTAAACAACCACTGTCTCCAGGCAAAAACACACCGAGCTGCAGGGGACAAGGAGAAGAAGAGAGAGGGAGAGGAGGAGAGAAGGAGAGAAAAAGAAGAGAGACAGGGGGGGGGGGCAAAAAGGGGAGAGAGGTGGCAGGTGAGAGAGGGAAAAGAAAGAGAGGAGAGGAGGCAGAGGAGGGAGAGGGAGGAGAGATAGAGAAAAAGAGAGGGGAGAGAAGTGGGGGGTGGGGGAGGCAAGAGAAAGAAGAGAAAGAGGAGAGAGAGAGGGAGGAGAGAGAGAGAAAGAGAGGGGAGAGAAGTAGGGGGTGAGAGAGGCGAGAGAAAAAAGAGAGTGAAAGAGAGGAGAGAAAGAGAGGGAGGAGAGAGAGAAGGGATAGAGGGAAGGGAGGGGAAGGGAGGAAAGCCAAGGAAAGAGAGGGGGAGGGAGAAAGGGAGAATGCAAGGGGAGACAGGGAGGGAGAGGAGACACGGTGGAAGAGAGAGGAGAGGCAAGGGGAAGCGAGAGAGAGAGAGAACAAAGACAGGAGGAAAATAGAGAAAGAGGGAGGAGAAGGAACAGGAAGGAAAGAGAGTGACAGAGAGAGGGGGCAGAAAGAGAGAGAGAGAGAGAGAGAGTAAATGAATGGGGCGCTGGGAGCAGATATGATGGACACACACCAGGGAGGGGGTTTAACCAAGTGCCCACACACACTGACTCATCTCCGGTTACAGAAAAACAACAGGGGGTAAGAATAGTACAGTAGGAGGAGTAATAGTAGTAGTAGTAGTAGTAAATGATGTACCATCTATTTGTTTTTGCTTTTTATTCCCTAATTTTTATCTTCCTGAAGTCTGTAGTAGAAGTAGTAACTAGGGATGTCAAAAGTATCCAAAGTCAGATACTAATCAAATGGGATGTAACAATAACTGAAATATCGTGATATCGTATCGACAGAGTTCTCACAATAATGGTGCAGCAACAGCTAAAAAACCACAGAAGGAACTACATAGACCATGATCCTTTGCTCCATTTCAGTGCAGACTACAAGAAGAAATAACAGTTCTAAGCACGTTTAAGTTTTAATTCTTTGGATTAAGTCTTGTCAAGGCATTTTACGACGAAAAAGTAGCATATTAACAGTTTTGTAAGCCTCCACAAATATCACAATAAATATCATACAGTGAGATTTATATTGTGAAAACCGAGAGATTTGGATATTGTTACATCCATAATTGTGAGCTTTCCCACAATATCGCAATAAATATCATACTGAGAGGTTCATACCGTCACGTAGACTTGACCTGACGAAGTTTCACTGCAGATGGTGCTGTTGGTCAGAAAGAAGAACCTACTATAATAAATTATCAGATCACCCATAGATATACATAAATGGACATAGCTAACCCTCTAGCCGCCGCGTTCCAAATAGGAAGTGAACATGGGCACGATTCCGGCTCCACTGACTCAGTTCACTTTGTACTGAGAAACTGTCGCCCATCTCTGTGTAACTGCTGCTGCCAGACTCCTCATTCTGGTCTTAAAATGTTCATATAACCACCTGGTGTTTTGATTTAGCTATTTGTCTGTAAATCAATTCCTATTGCTAAAATGGAACACTCCAAAATCTCCTCTGTAACTGCCAACGTCTGTGAGCTTCATTTGACTGGAGCCAGGCGCTACATCACACTCCCTCAGTACACTTCTTTATACAGTCTGTGGGATGAGCCAAAGAACCTCACTGGACTAGTAACAGTAGTAGTAGTAGTAGTAGTAGTACTAACAATAGTCAAATAGCAGTACAGTAGTAGTGTAGTTTTCTTTATCCCTGAATGTGACAGCAAAGGTAAATGAAATAAAATGTTGTGAAGGAAATTATTAGAGGAATTAGTATTAAATAGGAGTGTAACAGTATCAAAGTCTCACGATACAATATCGTCATGGTATGAACCTCACGATACGATATTTATTGCGATATCGTGGGAAAGCTCATGATATGGTGGGGAGGCTCACGATTAGAGATGTAACAATATCCAAATCTCTCGGTATGATAGTTTCACAACATATGGCTCACAGTACGATATTTTACTACTTAAAATGCCTTGACAAGACTTAATCCAAAGAACTAAGACACTAAATCAGAACTTCTTGTCGTCTGCACTGAAATGGAGCAAAGGATCATGGTCTATGTAGTTCCCTTTGTCTATTGTTGCACCATAACTCTTAATTTAAGTAAAGAGACTTGTAATCTGATATATTGTGATGGTCCACGATATTATTGTGAGAATTTTGACGATATGATATCACGATATTTCGGTTATTGTTACATCCGTAGTATTAAATGAATGATTGCGTTAATTGGCCCAAGTAATGAATGGGTTGGAGGTAGGGCCCGACCGATATATCTGTTGGCCAGTATTATCTGCAGATACGGGAAACACTTTTAGATATATCGGCCTAAATCTTGCTGATCTGGGCTGATATTTCACGTGAGCATGTTAGATAGATAATGAACAGAGTGAATAGAGGTGTGAATGATCGGCATTTACACATATAATTAATTACCACGACACACACGAATTTACCGCTAAAGACTGATAGCGGTAGTTTACTTACTTTCTTTACTGGCTAGAATATCATGCCAAAAAAAAAGAGGCAGAAGAACAGGAAATGTCGCCTAAACAAACCCAATTTAAAATCCAGTAAAGCCAAACCTAAATTTTATAATCAGTTGAATTTTACAGCACTAAATATACTGGCTTTTATATATTTCTATCGGTTCCTCCAACTCCCATTTTATATGTATCATATCGGCCGCAACAAAATCCATATCCACATGTAAATACATCAGAAAAAATGTCACGAGATCATATTTCTCTTGTGTACGATCTTGGGGCGATTTTGTCTCACAAGATCTTGTTCCATCCCTTTTAACCAGTGTGCCCAGTGTGAAGGAGTATGAGAAGTAAGAGCCACAGACTATTTCCACAACTACAGGGTTGTACGGTTACATTTTGACTTTTGGTGGGAGAATACTAGTTTGATTCATCAGCCGGTTTCACTTCGTTTTACTTTGTAGAAACCATCTAACCTCACAGTGTTAGATTTCGTTCTCTCGATGGTAGACGGGTACTTTTTATCATTTAACCAGTCGCTGCTGTTTGGTTGTGATGTATGTAATGTGCCACTAACGGAGTTAACTGGTATATTAAGCTTTTCCCAAATCCTGTAGGAAGAAGGACAATAACATCTTTCCCCTTGATGAAATTCACCAAACATTCTCTTTATTCCGGCTTTAAATCCTTGATCTCGGGAATCGCTGACAACACTGAATATATGGCTACTGCGACCCGTCTAGTGTATTTTGATTCCTGACTTAGTTGGCGGAGAGAAATGAAATTGAGTGGAGGCACTGGGGGGCGCCAGCCTGGTTAGGAGAACACCTGCTGTTAATACAAATAGTTTTTACACCAATCAGCAATTTGTGAAGAAAAGTTGAAAATATTTGAAATGACAGAAAATACAGAGTTCCATACTGTTCTATACACAGTAACGCAGAAAAGTAACGCAAAGTTCTCCTGTAGTAAGAAGAAAAGTCCCCAGCATAGATACTGACCTCCAAAAGTGAGCTGTGTTCAAAGTTCATGTATTGAAAAATCTGTATAGTAATTTTTGGCTTATATGTTTCTCCACTAACTTAATAAGGGACCAATATTTCTGCAGCTGTTACCATCCACCTAATTTTGGTGTGTGCACAATAGCACTACATACACAAATGCCATAGCTTATTAAAAGAAAACCTTAGAACCCACATGCTTGTGTGAGGCACCATTTGACAAAAATGACAATTCGGCACAAGATTGCCAAATTTGTGCCAAAATAATAATAATAATAATATAATAATAATAATTATTATTATTATTATAATACTAATTCTTCCGAGATTTAGGCATGTTTTCTCAAGAAAAAAAACTAAAAGAAGCCAAAATTGTCCTCCAAGTGTCAGATGTGCCCTCTAAGGCCCCTCCCGCTCTGCTTCTCTGTGTCTCTCTTTGTTGCGCTTGTAAACACAGCGCCCATTTCAAAGACTGTCTGCATGTCCCACCCACCATTTGAAAGCTCTGGTGATAGGCTAAAACAATATGTCAATCACTTTCTGGAAGATCCAATGACTCTTCAGTCATTGGATCTTCCAGAAAGTGATTTCCCGTAAACAAACTGATGACGTGTGCGTAAAGCCAGGAAGTACGTGGGTGCGTTTGCTTCTTCAGCGGCTTGTCCCAGCTAAACCACTGCACCGACAACAGCGGGGAGGGTCTCATTTTGAAGCTAAAAGTGTGAGGAAAACAAGCGTACCCAAGCGCGCCAAGAGAAACGGAACTCAGACGAGGAGAAGGCTCGGAAAGGCAACATATGTTTTCATTCACGCATTCATCCATTCATACGGACGAAGATTTTCTGGATTATTTACCCACATGGAATTATTTTATGGAAAAAAACAACTTGATATTCTTTTTCTGTGGATTATTACGGATTTATTGAGTACAACCTTTCATGGATTGAACGCGTTTTGGACCAACAGAACTGGCTCAAAGTTAAGAAACGCGTATCTCATTCTTTGATTATGATGTGAATTTTTAAGATATCGCGTTTTGGGCTCGTTGTACTGCATAAAATTAATGATATGGTTGTTTTATTGAGAAATTACGCTTTCAAACGATGTATAGCATGCCAGTAGTGAAAACAATAATGAAGGTGAATATACAGAGTGAACATTTTTTATTGGAAAATCGCCCGCCCGCGGGCGAGTGGATGGTATGAGGTTAAAGGTCCTATTTTATTCAAAATGTGAACTTTAAGTCATGTTATAAAACTATTACCTCTTCAAAAACAGACCTGGAGGAATACTGTTCTACCGGTTAGTCGGCCACGTCATGCACCCTGATGGATCGAGTTAGAAAATCAGCATTCTATCTCATAATAAAATGAAATGTGATTGTATCAACCCCAAATGTTGGACTTTGTTTATGTTTTTTACTTCCTGAAGTAAAATCACATCTTCCTGAAGCGCCACACATTTTTTCAGTCTGTAATACCAATATAATCCTCATTTACTCGCAGAAGTTTACTATGAAATCATATTTGAAATCATTTTTTCTTGTTCCTCATGTCCTATATCATAAATATGAATGATTTCCTTACCTACCATGAACATAGTTTGTAAGCAGCACAACACAAGAAACTTCAAAAGCTACAGAATTTGTTCAAAAATCATTCAGAATCACTTTTGAGATATATTGCAACTTGCGTATGTGATTAATACAAAATAGATAATGATTTTTTTTTATTTGTATCTAGATGAACTAACTTAGTTTCATAAAGGGTACAGTTCAGCAGGACCTTCTTGCTGATATCCACCTGGAGTTGAGTTTTGTTTGAGTAACCTTTTATTATGAGTCTGTCTACATCTTCAAGCTCAAAATGTTCTGTTCCACCACATGATGTCATGAAGTGGTAGGTTTTAAGTTCACAGCTCCTTTTGCATTTAGTTCAGTAGAGATTGGCAATTGCAGGGCTGAAATGATCCAAATGATTATAGTGAGGATGTGTGGATTTGAAAAACACAGTGGTGCACTTGAGAGAAGAACTCAGCCTAAATGTGCAGAGTTTGTGTTAAACATGTGAATGAAATGAAACACAACTCCAAGGAGAAGGAAACAACATTAGAACAGATACGAAAAAAGGCCTTTAACTTTTCTACTAGAAGTTTTTGTGACATTTTCTTCCATAAACAAGACAGAATCTGCAATGCACCCTCTCTACTTCTGTCTTCCTCCCTCTCTCCATCACTTCTCCTCTCTCTCCTCTCTAGATTTCTCTCTCAAACTTGCTCCACCCCATCTCTCTCTCTCTCTCCCTCTGCCTTATTCTCCCTCTCTTTATCACTCCCCCTCATCGTCCCTCTCTCCCTCTCTCCTGCCTTCTCTTCTCTCTTTTGCTCCCCCCACCATCTCCTTTACTTCCTCTCTCCTTCCCTCTCATTCTATCTGATCCTTACTCTCTCTCTCTTCTATTACTTCTTCCCTCCACTCTTTCTCTCCTCTTCTCTCTCGAACTTGCTCCTCCCCGTGTCTCTCTTTCTCTCTCTCCTTTGGGCAGGGGGTTCTCTCCTGCCCTTTCATCTCTCTCTCTCTCTCTCTCTCTCTCTCTCTCTCTCTCTCTCTCTCTCCTTTCCGCTCTTCTCTCTTCTCTGCACATTTGTCAACATTTCACGCACAAAATCAGACCTGGCCTGTTTCCAGCTCCACACACGCCCCCTTGGAGCCAAACTTCACAAAAACTACACATCCACAGTCCTGCTGCTTTAGTCCTGCTTTAGTCCTGCTTTAGTCCCTGTTCTGTCAAAGTTGATTCCTGGTTTAGTCCCAGTAAACACAGACACATCTGTGGTGGTGCGGCCATGGTCAAGTTTAGCCCGTCCCCCTGCTCCTGCTGCCCGCCTCACTGCCTCCGTGTCCCCGCTACAGCTCCGCACATGCCCCGTTGAACCTTCGCCTTTCCCCGGAGCAGAGCCCGCACACGGCCGCCCCGCAGGCTCTGAACCCCGGAGCAGAACCCGCACATGTCCTGCTGCACCTCCCCCGGAGCAGAGCCCGCACATGACCGCCCCGCGGGCTCTGAGCCCCGGTGTACAGAAGGTTTACCTTGTTGTTGGTCAGCCTCGAGCGCAGAGACGTGCTCCGGAGGTTAGGAGCTCATTGGCGGACAGGGACATGTAGTTTTGGGGTGAGCCGTAGTTCGCGTGTCCCCCGCGGGCAGTGACAGGACCCACTCCCGCTGCGCTCCTCTGACAGCTCCGCTCCAAACGGCGGATCCACAGTAAATCCACGGGCACAGAAATGATCCAGAAGACAGTTAGGATCCACGGGAGGATTATGATCCAGAGGACAGTTAGGATCCACGGGAGGATTATGAGCAGTCCACACACGCGCTCACGCCGCGGTCCTCGCGGTGCGCCAGCGCGCGGAGGAGGAAAGCGTGTCGCATTTAGAAAAGAGCCGCTCTCCGGAGCTCCCCGGAGCTCTCCCGGAGCTCTCCCGCAGCTGCAGCGGGACCGCGGCTCCAAAGCGCGCACAGAGGGATGCTTTTATCCAAACGATGAGTCAGAAAGAAGCGAGCGAGTTTCGCAACGTCCTCCTCAAAAAAGCCAACACTGCTCCGCTGCTCCGCTCTTCTCTCCGGTCCTCCGCTCTTCTCGCCGGTGCTCTGGTCCTCTTCCCGTGTCCCTGCTCTGCACACGCCGCTCTGCACGCTCCGGGCTCGGCTCTGCAAACCGGACTCTCGGCCTCCTCTGGGGAAGAACACGGAGGACGCTACAGACGAGCTCCAACATCAGCTTGAAAACTCTTTTGGCGCCATATTTATGGCGTACTTTCAATTCACTGTAGCACCGCAGAATGCACTTCCTCCTGACGCACCGCGGGGGGACTGCGCCGCGCCGAGGCCGCGGGGGGAAGTGCACATGTGCGCCTCTGTCATGTTCTGGGCTCAGAGGAGGACGGGAGCTTTTCTTAAGTACAACCTCCCAAAACAAACCAACTGTATGAGACCTGAAAGTCCAGGCGGATCTGATACTGAGTCTTAAATGTGTCACATGAACGACACTCAACAACCACATGAACTTACTGTTGAGTTACAGTGATCAGAGCATCCGATCTGAGTTCACTGCACATATACTATACACACAGTGTGTATGGTCCACTGCTGTGGTGGAACATGGACCATGGAGGAAAATGACACTTTGAGTGTTGTTCAGGACAAAGCCGGTGTTGTGGGTCTGTTCACACTCTGTGTGTCAGAGGTCTTGTGTGTTACTCCTGTGGAAACAACATAATGATGAAATCAATCACTCAAATCATCACTGTCCTGTTACATGAGACACATTCTGACCTAACACACGTCTCTGTCACACTCTCTCTCTTCTCTCTCTTTACATCTCCTCTTCCATTCCCTCTTTCTCCTTCCTCTGCCTCTTCTCCTGCACACTGTGTATGTCCATCTCTCTCTCTCCTCTCTCAAACTTTAATATGAATGTGTGTGTGCGTGCGCGTGTGAGTGTGTCTTTCATTCATTCTCTTTTCCTCTCTTCTTCCCTCACCCTTTCATCTCTCTATCCTCTTCCTCCTCATCTCTAATCTCCCCCTCTATCCCACTCGCCCCTTTCCCTCTCCTCCTCCTCCTCCTCCCCTCTCTCTCTTTCTCTCTCTCTCCTTCTCCTATCAGTCACTCCATAGTTTCTCTCTCACTCCAACATTTCCCCTCCTTCTCCCTCTCTCCTTCTCCCCCTCACTCTCTCTCCATTTAGACTCTCTCTCTCTGCCCTCTCTTTCTCCTCTTTTTCTGTTCTTTCATTTTATGCACTTCTCTCTCTCTCTCTTTCCTCTTTTACTCTCTCTCTCCTTTCTCTCTCTATGTCTACCGCTTTTCTTTTGCATTATCTCATTCTCTTTCTTTCCATGCTTCCCTCCCTCTCTCTCTCTCTCTCACATTCATCCTGCTCTCTGTGTGCTTAGTAGATGATTTCATGAGTCATTGTTGATGCTGCGTCACAGAAAGTGCCAGCGGCTGACAGAGGGGGGCGCTACACACACACTCACAACTGGACAGTTGTTTCATAAAGGCCTGTTTGTTTCAGTTTGGATGTGTCCTCACTGTGAGCAGGCTCGCCTCTCCACAAACCTGACTCTAACTTGGCCCCTTCCTTTTGCTTCCATGGAAATGTTGCTTTGGCTTTAATATTCCACATTATAGCATAAAACTTAACTGTCTCCATGGAGAATGTTCCGCAGTATGGTTTTAACATTCTATTTTCTATACAGAATCATGTAGGCGACGTGTCACCTCTGGAAAGTTACATACTGTAGCTTTAAATAGATTCCCCAAATAATTGAGTTACTGTCTCAAACCACTACATTGTACTTGAGTATTATTTTGCTGAAACAGTACTCTCTCAAGTCTTCAGCTCTCTCAGTCTTTGGTCTCTCTACCTGTGTCCAGATGTCCACCAACCATCACTGTAGACATAAAAGAACAGAGTGAACCTGCTCGCCGCTGCTCTCTAAACAGGAAGTGTTCATGAGCACACTTCCAGCTCCATCGACCCCAGCTCCAGTTCACTTTGTATTGAAAAAAACTGTACTCCTCTCTCTGTAAGTGCTGTGTGAGCCTCACCATTTGGTCTTAATATGTTAAAACTAAACCACTCTACATGGTCCTGGGGTTTGGGTGACCACATGAGACTGGAATCAAAATGAGCTTCTTGTTAGCGCATATTCACATGTAGAACATAAATAAAAAATAAAAAATTAAATAACATAGATTGTAGCCAGTCACTTAGAAGCCATCAGCAGTTTTTAAATAAAAAATGTGAAAATAACTACTCAGAATTCTGTTTGAATGTCATTTTTAGGACATTTAGGGCTACAGCATCTGCACATCAGTCAGAGCACATCATATTTTCTCTATTTATCCATTTCACCTCATTTAAACTGTGAATATCAGTAAACACTGTCTGTAAAGGGCTTTAGAATAGAGTCTGTTTTTCACAAACACATTTTCTGATGATATAAGAAGGTGAAAAGTAAAACAGATATCCAGATATTGCAGAATTAAGACAAAATCTATGTGATCTTATGTCTTTAAAATCACACCCGTGCCAGGTTAGGCTCATGTTTCATCTGATTAGTTTTAAAATAAACCATTGTCTGCGATCGGGTGAGCAGATTTTCAAAATCAAAAACTGGGACATGTAATAATAAAATTGTGACATCAGTGTGTAATTAAGGAAAACTGTTCTGCACTTGGTCCATTTATACTACTAATACGTGAGTCAAAATAGTCACATCTTCTTTGTGTTTTGTTTTTTTTAAGCAGCTTTTCTGTATTTTACCAAAACAAATGGCAGTTTATGTCTCTTTATTGTTGGCAGGGATCAGATTGATCAAAAATAGAGACACCTGGGACATTTCTTGTATAAAACCGGAACAAATCACTGGTTTTGTATAAATCTGCTGGGACAGGGGACACAGGCTCAAAACTGGGAATGTCCCGGGTAAATAGGGACGGGTGGTCACCCAGGTCTACGATGTCCTTTGATTACCCATAATTCACTGCTGCCAACAATGCGTCCCTGTGAGGTTTAGTGGAGTGGGGCAGGAGCTTATGGGCTCCATTACTGCACTTCTATATGCTAAAAACACAACAAACAGAGAAATACCTTTAAACATCAAATAAACATCTTAAAGTTTGGACACACCCTCTCATTCCGTGATGTTTTTATTTATGTTTACTACTTTCATTTCAGATACTTATGGAAGACATCTATGATGCAGTATATGGAATTATGTTCCAACACAGACCAGAGAGCCATAGTGGACGGCAGTCTGCTGTACATCTCCACCTAAAAGAACCTCAGTCTGCTGTACACTTCCACCTAAAAGAACCTCAGTCTGCTGTACATCTCCACCTTAAAGCCACAGGTCACTCCTTTGAGAATAGAGAGGTACAGATCTTAGCCAGAGAGAAGAATTGGTTTGAGAGGGGAGTTAAAGAGGCTTCTTTTGTTAAGACAGACAATCCTTGAACAGAAATGTCCTCACTCAGACACCATCTGTCTCCTATTTACAACTCCATCCTCAAACCTTAGTCAAAACAAACCAAGAGAACAATAGGATTAGCCAAAGCTGGCACAGAAGTGTGAAAGCTCCATTCTGGCCTTGAATGATTCTGCTAATATGACCCCACACTCACAGTGCACAGTGCAAGCTCAACAGGCCTAGCTAACTAACAGAAACTGTTAACAAGTAGGTGTGTTAGTTTCAGAGTAGTTTCAGTGTAGTTAGCTCCTCCCTGCAAACAGATATAAGGAAGTGTCCACCAGCGTCTGACCACAACTGAAGAAGCAGCTTAGATGAGCTGAGAAATGTGTTCGACCAAAATAAACTTTTGTCCAGTTGACAAACTGAATTTCTCCTTTTGCTATGGATTCTACTTGGATGACTGAGGGAGTGTATTATACATACATCATGGAATTATGTAGCAAACACAAACAAGAGAAAAAGCTCAATTAAATATTTTGATTATATTTTAGATTCATATCCTCAAAGTATCCACTCTTTGCTTTATCAACAATGCTGCAAACCCTTCAAAGTGCAGAGCAGTGTTCGAAGTCTTCAGTGAGAATCTACAGTCTAAATAATTATAAATAAAGAAGTAAAAAAGGTGCATACATTTAAGATTTGTGCCCAGACTTGTAGTTCACCTTTCCGCCGCTGCATCGCGCTATACTAAAACCCTAAACCTCTGCTCTCTCCACTTCCGCTCCAGGCCGGAAGTCCCTTTGTTTTGCTCTCTGGCTGCGGAGAAACATGTCTGCTCTAGACGTACAGGACTTCATCCAGCAGAACCGGGCCGTGGCGGAGCAGGTGGAGGCGTTCCGTGGCTACTGGGAGAGCGACAAGCACTGGGCCGCCCGAAGAGAGTTTATTCTGCGGAACAAGAGCGACTTCAGCCCGGATCAGCAGGATCAGCTCCTCTCGCTGTCCATGGTCTGGGCCAACAACGTGTTCATGGGCTGCAGGTCACTTCTACTTTCCTCACACAAGTTTCACTATAAAACTTTTCCTCAGATAAGTTTAACTGTAAAACTTTCCCTCTGTCAAGTTTAACAGTAGAACTTTGCCTTATACAAGTGTAACATTTGAACGGGCTGAACGATTTGAGGGATTTAGCGGACAGATATTGCGATTACATTTGTGATTTTCAACTTTTTCAGACGAATTGACAAAAAGACTGAAACCGGAACTGACAAATTTAACACAAAAATTTCATTTTAGGACATATTTGTACAGATCCAAATTTCAGGGTTTGTCTTTTTCAGGGCAGTCTCTGCGATTTGCTGCGTCTGTTCAAACTGCCATTTCAATTCAATTTCAAACTTTCAGCTCTAACTGGAATAAACCATTTAATACAGCTAAAATTATTATTGTTAGAAAGAATACAGATATTTCTTATAGTACAGTTGAGTTCTTGAGTCAAATCACTCGTGGAAATGAACAGATTAAACATTTGTGCATTTACTTTTTAATAAAGTACATCATAATCAACAGGAAAATCTGTTTCTGACCCCATCTGAGAGTCTGACATCATCACTGGACAATCTGAAACCCACCAGTTGCTGGAGGTCTGATTGTGGCATGTACCACAGTAGGCACACACAGGCTACATAATATTAGACAGTCCATGAGGAGAACATGAAGACTTTATCTGGCTGACTGGCCCTGGACTCAAACCCGCAACCCTTTGGTCCACTCTACTTTTTGCTTTCAAAACCTTCTTTTTAAGAAAAAAAAAGAAACACTGGAAGAATAAGAAGTGAAAAAGTCTGCTGCTGCCAGAGGATTGTCTCTGATTCCTCACAGTGGGAGGTGGGGATCATTTAAGATCACTTTATGAAGTGGAGTTGCTGACCTCTCAGTCAGAGCCATTTAACATGTCCTCTCAAACTTTCAGTGGAAGCCAGTACAACTGCATTATGTGTAGTGAAAATCAAAATGTCAACAAAGAAACTAGCCATCCACGTGTTTCAGAATGATATACAGGCTCAGACTTTCAAAATATAAAATGTTTCAACATTAAATATTGAATTATAAAAAAAATAAACACTTGTTTTTTCATGATGTGAAGTGTGGCACTGTGAACATTAAAAGTCACCAACAACGTTTTCTTTGTATAAGCTGTTTCTTTGGGTTCTGTTCTGTGCAGCTCAGTTTAGTCATAAGAACATGGAGTAGAAGAGTATGTACAGTATTTGGCTGTGTACAGTCAGGACAGTGACGTCATTACTCCACAGAACTGTTGTTCTGTTTTTCTCAGCCTGTGGGTTAAGTGCACGAGTATTATAGGCTAATCTAAACATAAGAAACACATTTAGCTGTAAAAATGCTTTATTTATTATTTATACACTCATTATGTTTTGATTTGCAGTTAAAAGCTGCACTGTGTAACTTTTGCTCCAGTGCATATATCTCCATGGTGACAACAAGCAGGCAAAGATATGACAAGCCACGTCACAGGTCGGATCTGTGGAGAGAGGAGTTCAAATGCATGTTTTTCAAGGTCATTTTGAGCAATAAAACAGCGTATGACATGCAAGACGGATATGTTTAATTCCACACTGGGAAACATTCCAGGCAAAGCAATAACCTCTCCATGGAGAAAAACATTTGACGAACCCTTCATCAGAAAAATTACACAATGCACCTTTAAAGAAACAAGAGTAATGGTGTTTACTGCTTAAGAATTCTAATCTGTATATACAGACAAAAACATGAGGCCAAATCTTCACAACCACCACCCTGGCAAAGAAAGACTTAAGAGACTGTGTTTGGACCAAGAAGAGGCGGTTGAACTGTTCATTTTATGAATCATGTACAAAAAAAACATGGCATTGCATCTTCACATGAAACTCAAGCTAAAGTGTGGTGTTTGTGTTTGCAGATACAGCGAGGAGCTTCTGGAGCGAGTAAAGGAAATGGCTGAAGGGATCGAGGTGGAGGACGCTCCTGTTTTTAAAACCAGAGACGAGATCATGAAGAGCCAGCAGGTACCACTCCTTTCACTATAAATATGAATTATACACTAGACTATTTATGCCAAATAAACCAGCTGAACACTTGGCAAAGTAATACATGTGACAGATTTTTAATGTTGTATTTAAAGGGCTCATATCACACTATATTCTCATCTGTTATACTCTAGTTTCCTCATCACAAACAGACCTCCAGTTGTGTCACACATGTTTAACACACAGACTCTGCATATTTAGACTATATTCTTTCCTCAAACAGAAAACACTCTGTTCCACTTTGTGATGTAATGTGGTAATACAGGAAGTGCCCCACTGTGTTTTTTAACTCCATACACCTTCACTAGAATCATTTGGGTGATTTCAGACCTGGAATTGCATCTCTATGTAAAAAAAAAAATCTGAAAAAGGGTTAACATTTCATAAAAGTCTGAGCAATTCTACACATGTAGGCACAGTAAAGTCATGGACAATTCACTTCAGGTCATGAAAAATCATGGAAAATTTTTGAAATTTTGTCAGTGAAAAAGAGTGGGAATCCTGTTAAGAAATTGTCGCCCCTGTCTCTGTAACATCAGTTTGGTCTTGACATATTCATATTTACACGCTCTACATGACTCTGAGTTTATTATTTTGCAAATATGTCTGTCAATAAATTCCTAATCCTAATATAAAGCCTGGCTCCAAATTTGCCCCTGTAACTTCTCGCCTCTGTAAGCTTCATTTGACTGGAGCCAACTGCTGTGGGTGACGTCACACTCCCTTAGTCCACTTCTTTATACAGTGTACGGGTGGAACAGAGCATTTTGACATGTAGACAGACTAGTCATAAAAGATTAATCAAACATGTGTGAATGAAACAAAAATACAACTCCAGGTCTGTTTTTGATGAGATAACAACATTCTAATATGTCTTAAAGCTCACAAGAGTCAATTTTGTGTAATCTAGGACCTTTAAAGCCCTGAAGCACTGACAAACATGCATCTCCACAAAGCTGACTCTTATTTTGGAGGAGGACTTGCTCCTGGTTGTTTCCATGGAAATGCTTTTCTTTTGGCTGTAATATTTCACAGTATGGTGTAAAACTCCCCAATAAATCAGAACAATTCTAACTGTAGTTTAGACCTGCACAAACATGGACTGAAATGTAAAACTTTAAAATAATCAGAAATTCTATATTCTCTTCCTTCTGTTCCAGGGACGGTGATGAGGCGATGATGACCAGGAAATGGGACCGACCCATTTTTTTAAGGACTGTTTTATAAAATGAACTTGATTTTACACCATGGTCCAGATGTCTCCAGATTCAAAGGCACACGTCGTATTGCTTTTTCCTTTTAAACTTTTGTCAAATGTTGTCTTTTTAAATGTGTTTTTATATTTTTAACTGATTCCTTTCTGTCCATTTAGTGTTTACAATAGGGATGTAGCAATAACTGAAATATCGCAGTATCATATTGTCAAAAGTCTCAGTGATATCATGGACCATCACAGTATATTAAATTACAGATCCTTTACTTAAATGCATTGTTTTATTGTAGTAGTAACAGCTATTAACCCTCGCAGGCTCAAATTTAATTTTAGTAACAGGAAAAATCTGATATTTGAGGAAAATGATCATATGGGGTATTAATATACAATCCTGACTCTTTTTTTGAGAGAGATCTTCACATTCAGTGTGTTCTGGGATGTTGCAGATTTGCAGCATTGGTCCGGTGTGGGAAATTAACACTGAAGACTGAAAATGATATGAACGCTAACTTTATGTGTAAACCACTTGTCATAACAATGAAAACATAAAGCACAGTGTAACAGCTTTACAGTGGCAAAACAACACATTTTCGTGTGGTGCTCCACAAGAAACAATTTTTATCCTTTGTAAAGCACAAAAGTACTTTGCACTTCTGGCAGGCCGTTTGAATGTAGCCATCCTTGCACAGTCTGCATCGTCCACATTTATCAGCATGGATGAGGAAAAAAGGCTCCTGAGTAAAAAAGGCTCATATAATATGGATGTGGAGTAAATAGATAATTGGCATTTAGCTGTTGCAAATCTGCAACACCTGCCTGGAGAGGGTTAAACATAAGGATCTATTTAGAACATGATCCATTTTCGTGCAGACAACATGGACAAATATCTTTTATATGTTAATTCTTTGGTGCGAATCATTACTGTGATAATAATAATGTATTTTAAAAGCAAAAGTAGCTGTATAGCTCTCCAGAATATTGCAGTAAACATTGTATTAATGAGATTCATACTGTGATGATATTGCATGTGAGATTTGGCTGTTGTTACATCTGTTGTACTAAAAACAAAAAACACACCTGGAGTTGGGATTTGTTTCATTCACACGTTTGATCTTTCGTATTAGTCTGTCTTACATCTTCAAGCTCAAAATGCTCTGTTCCACCTTGTGATGTCAGGAAGCAGTAGTTTTTAAGTAAAATGTATACCTTTCCCTTTTGTTTTGGGGTTTGTGTGTTAAACATGGAACAAATTAATGGAATAGAACAAAACACAAACTCAAGGTATATTTGTGATGTGGAAACATTATATTGCTCCTGTAGCTTGTAAACTACCAGTAGCTCCCCCTCCCCCGTTCCAAATAGCTCGTCAAAGGATTTCTGAATTATCCATATTGTGTTGAATGACTCAAAGTTGATAGTTGATGAACTATTTTTGTAAATGTATCACTTTGATGCCTAACTTTGTGCACTAAAAAGATGTTTTATAGGAATCTTACCGTTCCCCATCTAAGGTTTTCCTATGCTCGGGTTCTTGTGATCGCTAAAATTAGTAGCTTAGTAGCTGGAATTTTCTTTTTGTAAAGGTATTTCATCACAAGAAAAAGGTTGGAGAGCCCTGATTTATGGAGATTGTGACAGTAATGATTTGCACCAACATCTTGCGAAGATATTTTAAAAGCAAAAAGTAGCCTATGTACAATTCTGGTAGTCTCTCTAAAATATTGCAATAAACATCCATGAGATAAATATATACTGTGATTTATTATTCTTTAGCATTTATATAGTTATTATTATCCCATCCCTTTACAACAAGCATTATCTCTAGAGATGTGCATTTATCTGTGGTGATGTCATAAGTGAGGACGCTTTGACAAAGTTCAAAGTCTGAAAAATGTGTTTATTATGTTTTATACAGCATATTGTTATAAGTATACATCATTTAATTCACAAAAGTTTATAACATATCCCTTCTGCTTATTGGGTCTGGTGAAGTGTCACGAACCACGACATGTCTCTGGAAATATGAGTCGTTTTGGATAATATCTGATGGTTTTATGAAGAGAATTCCTTTGTAAAAAGAGCACAATAAAGACATGATTAATATGTCCGAGTTTTAGTAGCTTAATCTGTGTAGCTTTTCAAAATAAAAGACAGAAACGTGCGTGAAGGCAACTGGGGCTGTTAGAGAAGCACACTATGTGCTGCTAAGAGTATTAACCATTTTCAGTATTTGATAAATCGCTGTTTCTGATTTCGGCTCACTGTCTCAAAGCTAACAGTCACTTGAATTAAAATTGAAAAAAAAAAAAAAAAAATCAACCTATAAATACAAATTAATAAAAATAATGATGACCCAATAATTTTTATGTGTAGAATACTTCAGTTTGTGGCGTTGTTCTAATATTATGCCTCAAAAAAGACAAAACAATGACTTTTTAAACTTGTTTTCCTATGTTAAACGATATGTGACTTGTGGGTCCATTCAGACTCCAGCTCTGGCGCTGTAGGCAGGCACGGGCAGTGTTGGCGGGTATATTGTCCACAGCCTTCTTGCATTTTCAATTCGAGATCATTAGAGCACAGCGTGGTGCGTTCATGAATCATCACAGTAGAAACTTGGCACTTTTTCAGTTTGTGACGCCAGAAACTAAACCTACAGTGTCCAAAAATAAACCAACAAATGACTACAGAACATAGCAGCATTCAGAGGAGGACGCAGAAAAGAATGGGTGTGTGTTGTACTCTGAGCACAGCTTGGAGTCCAAACTAAACCAGCCCTAAACTAAGAGCTTTTTGATTCTGATTTAGTTCAATTTAGACCCAATCTAATCCAGTTTATTGTCAGTGATAAAGTGTGGTTCAGACTTGGTTTATTTCTAGTTTAGACCTGCCCTAATCCTACTTAAGACAAAATGTAGACACTTTCGGTTTTGGTTTAGTTAAATTTAGACCCACAATGGTCTAGCTTGTACTTGATCAATAGTCTTAGTTAAGTTCTGGTTTAGACCTGGTTTGGACCTGGTTCAAACCCAGTTTAGTTTTCCAAGTTTTCCTGTTTCTTGTATGCACTGTTTAAGTACATTTAGTCAAGGAGCTTGGTCTTGGTATAGTCCTGGTTCAGTCTCACTGCCCTGTTCCTATTTTGTTCAGATCAGGTTTAGTCCTAGTTAAAACCTTTTTTTTCTTTGTCTAGTCCAGTTCCAGACTGGTTTAGCCCAAGTTTGTATTCCATTTAGTCGATGTTTCTCTGATGTGATGTATTTATTAATGTATAGTCATTTGCACATCAATAATTATATTCTCAGATTAAGTCCTGGTTTAGTCCTAGTATAGACCTGCCTTATTCCTACTTCACTTATGGTTTAGGTCCAGTTTAGACCTCTTTGGGTCTTTATTTAGTCCAGTTTCAGACCTGGTTAATTCCTTTAGACCCATCTTATTCCTACAAGACACAGTTTTATCTCAAAGTTTAGACCCATTTTACACTTTTATCTCACCTAGTCCTAGGTTATACCCACCTTAACTCATTTAGACCTGGTTTAGGCCTAGTTTATACGACATTGGTTTAGTCCCGGTTTAATTCAAATGTAAAACCATTTAAGGTTTTGTTCTTGTCTGGTCGTGTTTTGGAGACCAGTTTGGTAGATGGTATATTTGGCTTGGTCCTGATGTAATCCTGGTGTAGTCCTGTACATTGACAGTTTGGTCGTCTTGGTTTAGTTCTAGTTCAGATTATTTTTGGTTAAGGTTTAGCTCCAACATAAACCACATTTCGTGACTTCTGTAGACAATATATAGAAGTTTACGTGAATTTTACTAGCATGTCATCATGATTTCATATTACAAAGTACATTTTTAAGACTATTTAGGAATATCTTAATTGTAATGATCTTAACCGTTTTAGTAAATGAGTAGTCCAGTTAAGCAGTCATACTTGCTTTAAATCCTGGGTTCGTCTACATTTCGTCCTAGTTTAGACCCATTTTGGTTCTGGTTTAGTCCTGGTTTAGACTTTTTAAGGCTATGCAAACTTTTTCATTCAGCATTTGTCTTTGTTATATAATGATAGCTCAAAAGAGACAGGAGCAAATTCCTAGTCTTTTATGGACCTATTTTGCATTTCAAACAGCCCCAGGAGCTTCCACACCATAAAAAGAAAAAGAAAAGCCAAAACAAAACATGAAACTATAATTTGTAAAACTCAGTCCAACCAAACAACTTAAAAGATATATTACAAATTCTGTTAGCAATAACTTATTCACATCATGCAATAAAAAAGTGATCCAACGGACAAAGACCATCCACATAATGTTTGGGCTCCTCCTCTCCCTCTATGCAGGTCTGGACTCATGGTGCGTTCAGTGGCACTTACATTTGCACTGTAAAAGGAAAAAGACCTACATATGTGAATATGACTTGAATTCAACACTGTAATCTTGATTTGAGTAGTTTTGAAGAGTGTAGATTTAGAGTTAACATTTCAAACTCAATTTCAAAGCAAAGGGATAGACTCAATACCCATTCTGAAATGGAAGTACTTTTCTTTTCTATTCCCATGTGTCTTATCTGTGTGTAAACCACAGTGGTCCATGTGTGTATACTAGTCTATGTGATTTTCTACTTCTGATCCAGCTCAACATCATTCTAAAGCGTCAGGAAAGGTTCTGCTCTGTCCTGCTCAAATGAGTACTGGATCTTGTTTCAGTATTAGTTTTAGTATTGATTAGTAGCAGATTTTCGATACTTATGGCAACCTCATTTAGAATCATAGTTTGTTTGGTTTAAATACATTTTTTTTAATATATTTTCCACTCAGTATACAAATTCCACATGATTAGCCAACTAAATAACTCAATAAAATCTTACAAGACAAACAAGATCATTTAGCTTTAAAAAGATGCACTGCGGAACATTCCTGGCGACAAGTCATTTTTTCATCTCCATGGAGCTGTTATTACTTTGCCTAAAATGTCCCAGAGTATGACATTAAACATATCCATCTAAGTGCTCGTTTCATTACACATCAAAAATATCTGAAAAAAAGCATTATTACAGTGTGTGGGCGGTCGCCTCTGCGCAGACCTGACCCGTGACTTGGCCCGGCGGCATCACCTGCTTTTCTTCACGAACATAGATGAGTTGGATAGATGAGGAATGCCATACGGTGGAACATTTCAGACAAAGCAGTTGTGTTTCAGATGACATCACTACTTTCTACAGCCAGTCAGTTTTTTTGGATACAAATGGGAGCAGCTAAAATGAATATTATTGATCAAACTGGGGCTGGGCAATACAGGGATGAAACTTGAATGGTGAGCTCTTTCCAGAAACACTCTACTGTTTAAGTGAAATCGTGTCTTGATTCTGTTTCAAAGCAGCTCTACACAGACACACCTCCTACTGGTCACCGTCTGTAAGGCTCCGAGTGAGCGACAGACTGAACTTTCTGAAGAACCCGATCACTTACAGTTTGGTTCTCATGAATCGTGGTCAATCCAAACATGATCTTCAAATGTTTGTATTAACCTGCTCTACATGATCCTAGTGTTTTTATTTTGCTATTTGACTAGAGCCGAACACTGTGGGTGACGTCACTCTCCCTTAGTCCACTTCTTTATCAAGTCTATGGCAGAGGTGGGCAATTCTTTTTTTCCATGGGGCCACATGAGAAACAAAAAATATTGTGGAGTGCCAAAATGCTTAACTAATTCTGTGAAATATCAATTGTATTTCTTTATAAAAAGCATTGTTCTGACGAGCCGCTCAGACTGGGAAGAAAAAGTGAGGTTGCCTTACAAAAAAAAAAAAAAAAATGTAATTAAAAACAACTCTAAAATCTCAATGCAGCATTAGTCCATGCATGAGGTAAAATGATAAAATATGTTTATTTTGTAATTCTAAATGAGCTTAAATGGGTCGGTCTGTATGTGGCCCTTGAGCTGGACAATGTCCAGGTCTGATCCATGGACTAAACCCATGAACTCCGTGTATTACAACATAAATGTGGCCTGTCGAATGTTGTGGTGTCATCTGAAAGCGTCATTGGGGAAACTGGCTCTTGCCCTCTGTCATGAGTATGACATCATCACATTATAGAATCAATAACAACAATAACATCTCCAGGGAGACAACCCCCCACCACAAAAGTTACGCAGCGGAACTTTCACTTTAAGAATTAACTGAACCCAGTAGCTGAAATGTATAAAAATGTCCAAAAAAGTAAATAAACCCAAAATGGTAAAAACTCTTCAAATCAAGATTGCATTTGTGCCTCGTGGAGCTCTTCCTTCTGCAGTGTGGTCTCATACGTGTGGTGGCAGGGGGGTGATAATTGTTTGTGTGTTTGTCGAGGTAAACATGAGCGATGGGAGGAGGAGGAAGTGGAAGAGGCTGGAGTTTGTGTCTACACGTCCACCCAGCTCTGCTCCACGATGGCGGTCACCCTCTTCTCATACTCGCGCTTGTTCTCCTGGTAGAGCTGCGCCGCCTGGCTGTTGGCCGGGCTGTTGGGGTTCGGCTCGTCCAGAAGAGACTGAGTAGAGAGGGGAAAGGTCTGTAAAAATATTGTCACACGTGTATATGACTACACATGCTACAGGCATAGGTGCAAGTGAGGAGTAACTTATGACCACTGCAAACAGTTTAAAAACAAGAAAAACAGAACTAGTTCATTTTAAAAGGTTATTTAGATTTTAAAACATCATATATTACACAAAAATGACCATTGTGACCCAGAGTTGTGTTTTGTTTCATTCACACATGTTTGAGTAACTTTTTATTATTAGTATGTCTACATCTCCAAAGCTCAAAATGCTCTGTTCCACCTTGTGATGTCATTTGGTAATACAAGAAGTGCTCCATTGTGTTTTTAAACTCCATACACCTTCATTAAAATAATTTGAATAATTTCAGATCTCAAATCTAGTGAACTAAAGGTAAAAGGTAGTAATCATGACATCACAATGTAGAACAGAGCATTTTGAGCTTTGGAGATGTAGACAGAATAATAAAGTTACTCAAACATGTGTGAATGAAACAAAACAACTCCAAGTCTGAAGGAGGAAACAACATTTTAACATGGCTTAAAGCTCACAAGAGTCGACTTTATGTAATATAGGAGCTTTAACAATGGACCTACATCAGTGAAAGCAAAATTCTACAGAGGAGTTTGGTTCCAGATGTGGTTCCAGCTGTGGTTCCAGACAGCGGAGCATGGTCCTGTGTAATAAAAGACAAACACAGCTCATAGGAGTGTACCTGGATGGAGGTGAGGATGGAGGAGACGTCGTACGTGGGACTCCAACGATTCTGAAGGATGTCTAAACATATACTGCCATCTGCGTAAACTGAACACACAACACAACAGCAATGTAACAGGCTATACAACACACAGTTACACACACAAGGAAGTAACACCGGATTTAATCATGTATTACTCAGATTACTTCATTTTGATCCATTTAGTTTATTGTAGAGAATACACCTACAACTGAGATCTTCTCCTAATAATCCAGAATAGTCAAGGCAAAGTCATGTAAATATACTTCATTAGGATCAGTGGCGGAAGAAGTACTCAATTTTGTGAATTAAGTAAAAGTACAGATACTGGAGCAATAAAGTACCCATTTAAAAATGTACTTGAGTAAAAAGTAAAAACATTATACACAGATTTACAAAATTCAAATTTATTGATTTGAATAAAGATTTGTGCTGAATTTTGTTCAACGGAAACAATTAAATGTAGTCTTTTCCGAACTATTTTTATTTATTTATTTTTTGCGCAAATTAAACTCAGTCATTTTAGTAGGTGTCACACAATAACTCAAATACTTTGACCTTTCAGCCCTGTTCAAAAATGTAGTGGAGCAGAAAGTACAGATGCTTTCTCTCAAATGTAGCAATAATAAGTATCCAAGGAAAATACAAATAAAGAAAGATAGCAAAAATATGTACAGTACTTTACTTTTACTTAATTACGTTCCACTATTGATTAGGATGGCCTCAAGCAACATCATTTTGGGATATGACAGAGATAAGAAAACCTGCATTTGTCCCACAGTGGGGAAATGTTGAAACAGACAGTTCAAGAACAGCAAAAGAAAAGAAGTGCTCAAAATCCAAAGTACATAAATATTAAAAAATAGAGAGAGATTTGATTCTACTTGTACAGTGTTGTTTCCACTCAAGGTTACAGCACGAAGTGGTCGTGTACAGAGCATATTGTACACGTATAATTTGGAATGGAAACCTTAGTCCCAGATCTTACCATTTGGGTGAAACATTCGGGACACAAACCGCACCGTGGGGGGTTTGTTTGGATACTCCTCCGAAAACTCTATCAGCAACTTAAATGTTCCTGCAGACAAGAGGAGAGAGGAAGGAGAGAGAAGAGACAGAGGGAAATAGAGACACAGAGGGAGGGGGAAGAAAGAGAAAAACACAGAAGAGAGAGATGCCGGGAGAGAGGAAAAGAGAGGTTGGACAGAAAACATAAGTGGAGTTAAAAATAGCCATTGCCTGAGACACTGCAGAAATAAAGTCTAAAAATAAAACCGGTGAGCAAGGACTTTTGTGTGTCATGTTATTGTTTATCTGCAGTGTTTCCCGCTGGTTTATACTGACACGACGTCATCCATGCAGGAATCCTTTTATTTCATTTTCATCATTAATGGGAAACACTGAACCTGAATTACACAGAGTTTGAAACTCCATCAAAACTTAAAGGGCCTCTTGAGGTCAAAATAAGTCTGCTGTGTACTGTCTGCATCTAATATAAAGCGTTTCATTCTCTGATCATCAGGAAGAGTGCGTTAGCATCAACATTTCTGTTTTCATTTCATGGCAAAGTACAGAGTAATCAGGAGGAAAACTGGGGCTGGGTCTTTCAAACAGGGGAAGCTCTTTAGCTTTTCCCTCAAGAAATTATAACTGGCCTCGCATTGCATTTGTTTAGATATTATCTCTTTTTTTTTCAATGCCAATTGTTATTTGCACAATAATCCTGCTTTGTAAGTAAGACAGACAGGAGTAAACATGTTTTTAATAATCAACATTTTGGGAAGTTTTAAAATCGTGAAATGGAGGATTATTTTGAAACAGGAATTGCATGTTTCATGAACATAACAGCCCAACCTTAAAAACATCTCTAACCCTGATCTGTGAGTATGACATCATCCCATTGTAGTGTGTGAAGCACAGTGTGAAGCACAGTGTGAAGCACAGTGTGAAGCACAGTGTGAAGCACAGTGTGAAACACAGTGTGAAACACAGTGTGAAGCACAGAGCTCTTTCACACTGCAGCTGCAGACTGATGACTACACTGTTTTACTTACAGTCTGGCACATTTAAACAGGTTTTTCTTTTATGTAACAACACTTCCTCACACCAGAGCAAACTCTCTCCACCATATAACACTGTTTATCACCGTCATGACCTGAACCTGAACACAAACGCAACTAGTTCATTTCAAACAGTTTGCAGTGGTTCAAAGTTCCTCATCATTTTCCTGATGCATTCAGAGCATCTGAATGATTCACCACGATGAGTTTAGAAGTGCTTTTCACCACTTTCAGAGACCAGAGCGGAGCTCTTCTTGGTTCTCAGATGCTTTATAAAATTAGATACAGACAGCACACAGCAGACTTCTTTTGACCTCAAGAGCTGCTCATACAATCCATCTGTACTGGAGCAAGACACAGCCTGCTCACATACATACTTGATAGAAAAACAAAACATCCTGCCTTTTTAATTGAAAATTCTTGCTGAAGCTGTTTAGATCTCTACAAGAATGAAATGTGTCAGATGCCCTCCCTGTGTGTTTTATTCTGTGTAAAAGTTGCTAACCCTGTAGTTGAGGACTCTCTCATGCATTTCTGAACATGTTTGAATTCTTCAGATTGTGTCTTCTCTCAAATGTGAACACTCCTGGACTTGTTTACAGTCTGGTCTAAGAATAGAATCCTTTTTCCTAAACATGAATCGTAAATGTGATGGTCAAATGCTGCAGCTTTTAGACCACAAATATTTTTACAGGGCAGAGAAATAAGCAAAAGTGGAAAACAACGTACCATCTTCAAATGGTGTCCCCACAGGTCTGAAACACACACATGGATTTAGAATTAAAACAAGCAGCAACAAAGCATAGTACTGAGTACTAAGTACTCAGATAGTACTTTTATACACGCTGCACATTCATGCAATGTGGACGAGGTGTCTTGCCTAAGGACACAACAACATTATGCTCTAGAGCCACTCCCTCTCCCTTTTCACCCCCTCTCCCCTTCTCTCCTCCGTCTCCCTCCTCCAGCTACCCCTCTACCCCACTCCTTCCTCACCCCCTCTTTTCCCTCATCCCCTTAACTTTAAGAGTCTGCCTCTTTCTATCTCCTTTGCTCCTTTCTGTCAGTCTCTCTTCCACCTCCTCTCTCCCTCATCCGTCCTGCCTCTCCCCTTACCACCCCCCATTTCTCTCTCCACCACACCAGTCGCTCCCCCTCTTTACTTCTCTCCTTCACTTCTCCCTCTCTCCCTCTCTGTCACCTCTTTTGCCCTTTGAATACCTCTGTCTACTCCTCTCTCTCTCCATCACTCCTTCTTTCTTTCTGTCTGTCTGTCTATGTCTTCCTAGTCCTCTCCTCTCTCTCCCCCTCCTTCCCTCTCCCTCACTCCTTGTCACCTCTTTTGCCCTTTGAATTCAAAGTGTGTCTTATTCGTCACAATCAGAGGATGGATGGCGAAAGCTTTGTACTGAGCTAAAGAGAGAGGGAGGAGCGGAGCGGAGCAGAGAGAGGAGGATGGAGAGAGAGAGAGAGAGAGAGAGAGAGAGAGAGAGAGAGAGAGAGAGAGAGAGAGGAGGCTGCAGAGAAGAGCTTACCTCATTTTGAAATCTCTGAAATGCCAAAATTTGCATATTTGAATCATACAGTAAGGTTAATTCTATAATATGACATTTGGACATGGGGACATCTCTATTATTATTATTCTCTGTTATAAAAATGTCAAATTGACTTCAAATTGAAATCTCCTGCTTCAAATCAAAATAAACTGCATTTGGAATTTCCATTTTTAGATTAAATTTCAGGTCATGCTGAATCCTCCATTTAGAAAAAAAAATTGTAAATTCTAGTCTCAGTAGATAAAGAGTGAGTCATGTTCAGTACTGCCATCTCAGAGGAGAGACGAAGAGAAAGAGGGAGGAGAGGAGGTAGAGGACGAAGAGAGGATGAGGAGAGGAAGAAGAGTGAAGGGAGATAGGTGCGAGATAGGAGGGAGAAAAGAGGGAGAGAGGAGGGAAGAGAAGGATTAAGAGAGGAGAGGAGGGAGAGTAGCGAAAGAGGAGGGGGGTTGAGAAGGAGGCAAAGCAGACGGAGAGAAAAGTGAGAGAGGAGGCAGTGGATAGAGAGAGGATGGACAGGGGAGTGTGAGAGGGGGGAAGAGAAGAAGGGAATAGAAGGCGTAAGAGAGGAGGAGAGAAAGCAGCGAAAGGGGGAGATAGAAAAGACAGAGAGGAGGGAGGTGGAAGAGAGGAGGAAAAGAAGAGAAAAAGAGGAGGAAGACAATGAGGGAGAGAGAAGGGAGGATGGAAGAGAGACAGAGGGAGGAAGAGAGGGGAGAGGGAGAAGAAAGAGGGAGGAAGAGAGAGAGAAGAGAAAGAGAAGGGAGAGATGGGAGGAGGAAGAGGAGAAAAGACGTGTGCCTCACCCAAAAATAACTGCGTTCCACAGCATTATGTTGTTCTCTGACGGCGCCCCGCTCACCCCAGTCGGGGGATCTTCTTGAAGTCTGAGGACAGAGACAAGCGTTAATGATACAAATGTAAGAGACAATACAAATATACAAAAGACAACACAAAACATCCATGACAAATGTGTGAAGTGAAAGCTGTGCAAAACCAGTGAACCATGTCCAGACCTCACAGGACAACTTACAGCAAACTTAAAGGGCTCATATTACACCGTTTTCTCATCTATGTCCTAATGTAATTTCATCATCACAAACAGACCTGGAGTTGTGTTTTGTTTCTTCATGTTTAACACACAAACCCTGCAGATTGAGGCTGAGTTCTGAGTTCCACTGTGTTTTTAAATGTCATACACATTCACTAGAATCATTTGGAATTTGAGGTAAAAGCTTGTATTTGGGCTCTAGAACATCTGTAAGAAGCTGAAAACCAATCTCGTTGTCACCTCAAAGTGGCTGCTCATCCAGCGCAGTGTAGTGGGTAAGTGCATCAGTTATTCTTGTTGCCCCATCTTTGGACATTTTTTCTCACTTCTTGAAAACTTCGGTTAATGTTGAGCTCAGAACTCATGTTATTTAGTGAACTCGGCATACAGTACTTATCACTGTGCTGTGTCTTCATGTTTGATTTAAATGAGGTGCTTTCCGTGTTCTCTCACTCCTGTCGTCCTCCCAAAATATTTCCAGACTGCTGACAATGATTGAGCATTATTTGCGCATATGACGAGGCGCGTCTTCTGACTCTTTGTCTCCCCCTAGACATTGAAGTCAGAACAACAAATGGCCTCCTGAATGTGACCAGTGATGTTGTGCAGTGTCGTGTAATCGTGGCGTTGGAGCGTGGTATCGACAAATGATTAATGAGTATATTAAGGAAGTATCGGGCCGACACCTGATACCAGTACCTGTATCGGTGCATCCCTAAAGCCTTTCAGTTTTGGCACATGGCCCTTCTCTATTTAAATGCCCAAACGAAGGCGTGCGGTCTGATCTGAGGTGGAGACTGTGACAGACGGAGCAGAGTGGAGCAGTGATCTGAATGAAACCAGCTCTAGTCTGCAGCATGATTATGAGTCCAAACACGCAGACACACACACACACACACACAGAGCAGCAGGAGAATGGACCACTGCAGTTCACACTCGAGCTCCAACACAGACACACACGCACAAACACACACACATATGCACACATATATCATGCACACATGAGCCCCTCACCTGGAATGAACCACTACAAGCAGCGGGATACATCTCTAGGCGACGATAATAGTCACGATAATACATTTTGAACCACGATACATTGCTACAGAGAAATAGAACCATAAATCGGGGTAGTAATTATCATGACAGGCCTGTTCATCGCAATCCTAATCGCAGTTTGAGTTGAGTTAGGGCTGCACAATATATTGCAAAAGTATCGGTATAACAAAAGTCGCTGATGCAATCATAGGAAACACAACACTCATCATTACATGACAATAACACCAAGGATCTCCATCTACTGAAATAATGATGCCAAATAAATTTAGAGTTAGCAATGATCTTCCTCAAGTCCAACATTAGCCTTGATTTAGACCTGCCTGAGAAGTTTTTATTTTGACAAGAAGCACTTTTTTAAAATTTCCAAGCAGACCTGCTGTGCTTGTGTCTGATATAGTTATAATCTCCGACACCTGTGGATCTTTGTTAGAATTTGCATATTTTAAAACGCATCATTTAAAACAGGCATCGCCAGCCATTTTTTCTCTAGTGAGCTACCTTTATAAAACAAAAATGCCGGAGAGCTATTATTTTTGGTGGAAAGCCTTAAATGAGGTACAGTTAGATGCCTATAAAACATAAACCATTATTCATTTATTAGAGTATACAGTTAGACATCAAAATGATACATGTGCAATGGTAATAGGCATTTATTTAATCAAATTTTACTTTTTCAGGACAATATGTAATTCAGAAATCCCTTGGTGACCTACTTGTAAAAGGGTGGAGAGCTGCCGGTAGCTACCAAGCTACAGGTTGGAGACCTCTGATCTAAAATGACTTGGTAAAAGAAACAAGTACGCTGATTTCCACGTTAGAAAACTGTGGTGTCCAATGGGAGCCGACATTGCCATAAACGTCATCACATCAAAGAGTCGGCCCTTTCCTGTGGATAGCAGCACGTCACACTAGCAAGCAGCAGATGTTTTTCTTTTCATTTGCACCAAAATGACTAGGCGCTGCTGTCAAATCCAACATCCATCATCGATTAATAAAATAAAAGTGGAGAATGAAGTAAGTACAGACCAGTGGGCCAAAGTTTTAGCACAGCGCCACGCAATGCTGATATTTTGAAATCACTGATGTCAAATGAACTGTTGGGGCTTTATGTTTAATGCAAGAGTTTGTTGTATCTCATTCATAAAAGATTTCCCTAATGGCCAGTGGGTTCAGTATGATCACACATCACACTGTTGCAGCTCTAATGTTGAGTGTATTCAGTTTGAGAGACGTGTAAACATGCAAACGCACAGATACACGCAGATTAATCGTCCCTAGAGTGATCAGTGACTCAGGCTCTAGGTTCTATTTAAAGTAGATCTACGACATCACAAGAGCATCACAGAACCAGAGCCAGAGCAGACAGACCCGCCATCTTTGGACTTCCACCAACAGAAGAGAATTACGCCGAAAACAACAGGGGTGGCACGAGCACATGGAAAAAACACCTGAGATTCAAGCTCTGCAAAGTTGTTTATGTTTGAGCAGCTCTAGCTAAAAGACTCCTCCGCATAAAAACTGTAGCTCACATATTTGGACAGAGAACACTTTAAACTCTGGCCCAGTTTATTTTGTAGTGACAGCAACAACACTGACACAGATAAACCGTGTTTGTAAAAATGATTGACGCACTTAAAATGTCCAATACTGCGCAAAAACGGTCTCTTATGAACTTTTAGCCAAGTTAGAAACGTGGTTACTCCTCAAAAACAGACCTGGAGTGTGTTATGTTTCATTCACACATGTTTGAATAACTCTTTAGCTCAAAATGCTCTGTTCCACCTTGTGATGTCAAGAAGTGGTAATTTTCAACTTAATTTAACTTTTACCTTTAGACTGAAATTATCCAAATGAAACTAGTGAAGGTGTACAGTTCAAAAGCACAGTGGAGCACTTCCTGTATTATCACATGACATCACAAAGTGGAACAGAGTGTGATCAGAAAATAGTGTATGGCTCCTTCAAAAATTGTGGGAAAAAGATCCACAAAGAGATCTTTAAGCCTTCTTCATCCATAACTTAGTTTAAAGGATAGATGGATGCACAGAAACAAGGAGTTGACAGACCCCCAATGAAAAAGTTACACAATGCACCTTTAAGGGGCTTTAGTTAGCACATTAGCCCACATCAGTTCAGCCTGCAGTCTTGTCTCAAATCCTAACACTCCTGTGGGTTTCAAACGTGTGTTTTGAACTGAATTGGATCTTTTCCTTGTTGTATGGAGGCAGCAGCACTTTCATTGTTCAACCTAGCAACAAGCGTCAAGCAATTTCAAATCTGAAACTCCTCACACCCGTCAACAACTATTAAGGAAACAGGATGGACGGCATGTTTAAGTGTCAAAAAGTACAACACAACCTCCCCATACTGAGGTCTTGGAGAACACTGATGTCCCAAAACTGGTGTAGAATCAATTATGAACAAACACATGTTTAAAGGGCCCATATTACACCATTTTCTGATTTATAATTATACTGCTTCTTCATAAAAAACAGATCTGGAGTTTGTTCTGTTTCATTCACACATGTTTAACACACAAATCCTGCACATTTAGGCTTCTCTCAAACAATAATACAGGACCTTTAATAATAATTTGCAATAGGGCTGTAACTTTTAATCAACTATGAAAATATTACTATGATTCATTTTGATAATCATACTCATTATCTGGACACCACACGACTCTAAAACACATTCAAAAGACTTTTATAACAAAGACAGCAGCATAGAAAGTCAAATATTTTCTAATTCAGTCGCCATATTTTTTTCTTTATTTGGATAAAAATATGTTTTGAAAAAGTACATTTATCACAGAACTGATCGTTTGACCAAAGAAGACTACTAAAAGCCCTAATTCTGCAAGATCAACTCATCAAATCCATCAGTGTTAATGTTTCCAAACTCTGCAATCACATTTCCTCTGTGAGCAATTCAACCTCTGTGTCTCCATGGGGTCTTAATGTGTGTAAAATCTGCTGTCCTTGTAGTTTAGATATCTGCAAACATGTTCTGAAAAGTCCCTGTGTGTCAGATGCCCTCCCTGTGTCTCCACGGGTCTTATTCTGTGTAAAAGTTGATGTCCTTGTAGTTTAAACTTCTACAAACATGTTCTGAAGTGCATGGGTATTCTTGGAATAGTTGAAAAGTTCAAATTCCAGTTTTGTCTCTAATAATGCTCCAGGCCAGGGTGTATTTAAAATGTGAACTGTAAACGTTTCATCTTAAAAAGCCAGACTGGAAACTATTCTAAGCAGCAGTATACAACAGGACTGTGCACAATACTGGAATGAAGCTTCTAATATGGATGTCAGTACAGTTATACTGAGAAGCTATTTATGCTCTCACCCAAAAAGACTAGTCTCGGGTCTAGTGCTGAATGACTTAAGAAAAATATCTAAACTGCCACAAGACTTGTATTCTGATTTGCAATTTATGTTTTGAAGGGCCCATATTAGGCTGTTTTCTGATCTGTTTTGAATGAGGAAACAACATTAAAACAGAGGAGTTTTGTTTGTTTCATTCATACAAAGCTTGCATATTAAAACTTAAAATGGTAAACGGTAGCTTTTAACTTGAATAATACTGCTTCATGACATCACAAAGTGGAGATGGATAATAAAGGGTTACTCAAACATGTGAATGAAACAAAACACAAGTCCAGGTCTGTTTTTGAGGAGATCACAACATTCTAACATGTTTCAATAGCTCACTGGTGGAGGTCGGTGTTAGCCTGGAGGTCACAATGAGTCTAGTTCCACATATGTGATCCATAGGTGGATGTGTGATGGTGCAGTGTTTAAATGTAGGTCAGTTTGTGGAGCAGGTTGGAGCAGGTCTGATGGGGAGCTTAGCGTGCAGCCGTGGATCTACAGACAGTGTAAACTTAAGCTCTGAGCAGCACAGCACAATTAACCCCATTTAGAAAAGCTGCCACTGTCTCAGCCTAGAAAACTCACTCAGCAGCCACACACCAAGCTCTGGCTAATGCAGCTTTCCCATAGACTGTACAAAGAGTGCACTAAGGTCACCCAAGACGTCACCCATACTGTTCGGCTCCAGTCAAATGAAGCTCACTAGGTTAGAAGTTATAGGATTATATCATATTAGGAATGGGAATTGATTTATGGACAAAACAGTGAAATAAAAACACCAGGATCACGTTAATGTGAACAATTGAAGACCAAAATGACAGCTGAACTGTTCACTGTATCAGGTATTGGTTTGGCCTAGAATGCCTCTTCACGTCTAAACTTTTATTCATAATGAGTTGTTCTGTAGTTACTTGCAGGATACACAACACAGGATACACAACAACAGGTGTTTTAAAAGATAATAGGGTCAGTTATCACATATTGTATTTGGCACTGAAAATCAAAGAAATGTATTGTAACTAAAAAAACTGGATCGGATGCATTTATAATAAAAAAATAAGGAAGTCAGAAGAGAATGAGGCTTAACATGGTGTTGAGGGCGGATCCACTTCTCGTACTGTGTAAGTCTAGATTTGAGTTTTGATTAGTCGAGTAAAAATCCTGATGACTCATACTGCCAACATTGTGTAAGACATAGTCTGACAGCATCAAAATAACATGATGTAATAGTAGTAATGGACTGGCAGTATGGAGAACCAAGAACTACTGGACAATAGACCGTTTGTACTGGAGGTCACTTTATCTGAATTAAGCTTTAGCTCATCTATGAATGAACACAACACAAGTCCTGACTTTTAAAAGGTCAACTATAACTTTTCCAGTGACTGATGTCTTAACTGCTAAAAATATGTTGAAAAAACACATATTCTTCCTGTGAATGGGGTCATCTCTCCACAGATCTGACATGTAACATGTCATGTCATGTTTGAAATCTGAAGAGATCTACACTATAGTCCCCTGGTTTTATACAGAATTAGTCACCATGGAGACACAATACATTTAGATCAGTTTCATCTTTTGCCATTTGCTGATTTTTGCTGACTATATTGAGTTTAGGGACTCATCAGAGAATCGTTTTTTGATTAGTCGACTAGTCAAACAAGTATTTGTAATGCAAATGTGGATTTTCAAAAGTCATTTTAACTAAATAAAAGGCTGAAATATGGGGACTGAAGCCTTATAGATAGAAAATGATTGATGAATATTGTAATATTAATTAGGAATGAACCAGTTTTCAGTTCCAATAGTTAGTTTTAAGTTTTCCATAGTTTTAAGTTAGTTTAAGTATTTGCTGATACCCAAAACCAAACGATGCCAACCGATACCAGTGCAGGGACTATAAATAGACTCGTTTTCCTAAAAAATTAAAAATATTGTGTGACAAAATGTTGTATTTAGTTGTTTTTTATCCCTAATTAAAAGCTCAAACATTATTTTCTGAACTTTCTGAACCAATTACAACCAATAAATAGACTTATTACATCAATTAATGTCCATCCAGGATATCAGCAGAACCGATATTTTGGAGCCAATATCCGATCCAGCAAATTTTTCAATTTGGAGATATTCTATGCCAGTATCAAAGTATCACTGTTACTGATGACAGTTAGAAATGGTAATTTTTTTTTTAACATTTGATTTAATAATGCCACAGTCTTTCTTCTAAGAACGATGTGTTGTAGAGTCTGTATAGTCCAGATTACGATCACGATTGTCAAAATATGACTATGATTCTATTTTACAGTGGCCCAGTCCTGGTCAGAGCTGGATTTGAGAGTTTGGAGGTGTTCAGTGCCTCCTTTGCTGATGCAGGACAGTGCAGTGTGCTTATGTGGCTGCTGTGTTAAAGCCAGGCACCTGGGGAGTGAGGAGAGAGTAGAGTTACTGACACTGTATCCACACTGCTACACACACTGTTCACGAGGTGAGCTTAGCATCTTTCTCCAATGGTGTGTGAAGAGCTCTCAGACTGGAGGCAGACGGAGCAAACCACCAGAAGGATAATAAAAGGTAGAGGGAGGTGTAAAGAAATCAAATAGGAATTGTTGTTCTGGAGATACGCTAATTCATAATATCAGGAAAATTGTTTAGAATAAAAACTAAATTTCTGCAAAAATATTGAAAACTGCCATTATATAGTCACCACAAGAAAAATATACTGATACACATTTGTTTTTGCCAATCTTGGGCGTAAGGCTATAGTTAAAAGCTACTCCATGTAAACCATATTTCCTAGGGATGGTACAAGATCTCGAGAGACAAAATCTCCACAAGATCGTACACACAAGACAAAAATGATCTTGTGAGATATTTTTCCAAATGTTTCGATTTAGATTGGACAAAAAGGGTTAAGTATCGGTGAGTTACATCTTTTACAGTTCCAAAAAAGTACTAGAACAGAAACAAAAATATGAAATCAAATAAATTAAAAAATGTGAGACCAAAATTTAAAATTTAATTGTGAAATGTATATATTAAGAATAATGTTAAAATCTTGTCTTGGACCCAATCTCGCATCTAGTCTCAACTCGTGGAAATTATGTCACGTCCCATTCCTGATATTTTCTGATCTATGTATATTTGGGCCGAGTTCTCTCAAACCGAAAACACTCTGTTCCACCTTTTGATGTCCTGTGGTAACAGAGGAAGTGCTCCACTGTGTTTTTAAAATGGAATTTGTTTATGTTTGTCCATAGTGGAACACTTCCTTCACTAGAATGATCTGGGTAATTTCAGTCCTTGAATTGTCCATTCTCTATTCTATTCTCTACTGAACAAAAGGTAAAAGTGAACTTCAAAACTACCTTTTTATGACATCACAATGTTGAACAGAGCTTTTCCAGTTTTTGGTATGTAGACAGACTAATAATACAGGGTTACTCAATGAAACTAAACACAACTCCAGGTATGTTTTTGATGAGGTAACAACATTACAACATGACTTAAAGCTCACAGGAGTCTGTTTTGCATAATATAGGACCTTTAATTCACATAACTCAACCTCAAAAGTGAAAGTTACTATTTTAATCTTTGCAGCAAACATTGCACCACCCATCTCCATAGATACATTTGACATTTTAGAATTATTTCATTTTATTTGTACATAACTGTAAAGCTGAGCCCTATTTGAGACACATCTTATGCTTTCTTTGCTATTTAGTTCATTTTCTATTGTTACTCTTTATAACAGAATAGTAACGCATGAGCTACTGTGTCCATGTAATTCCTGTGGACCAATAAACATTGTCTAAGTGTAACTCATTTTTGCGGATAACCAGCTCAATTCAAGAATTTTCTGATTTAAATTCAGTTATTTTGCTGTGACCCAGGAGAGATTCTCTCTTGAGCTAACTAGGGAGGAAGAATTGTGTGATTTGTGAAACGGTGAGAGAAAACTGAAATTATTTGGTTAGTGAAGTCATAGACTCAAAGAACAGATCCTTCTTTTACTGTCATTTAAATAGCTTTGACTGACAGCAACAGTCAATATTTTCTGATCTAAATATTGTGTTCTTCCCATAAAAACATAATAGTGGATTATATGTGGAGGATAAATGGTATGAAAATCCAGTGTTCTCTCTGCAATACCTAAAACTGTATTAGCCCTGACATCCCAAGAGTGAAACAGGTGCACTTTTTTTTTAACAGTTTTAGCCATACTAACTTAAATTTGGTAAACATGAACATGATTCTTGAAATATAGACTTGCACATTATTGGAAAACGTACAGAATCTAGACAAAACTCAAGTCCCTAGAGGCAGCCATACAGGAGATTGTGCAACATCTGAGAACCATGTGTGAGCAAAACAACAGCACTATGGACAAGTCTTATTTCAAGTAGATCTAAGCCAACTAGGTTAGAAGCACCTTGGTTTTGTTAAAACACATTATAATTACTTTGTTACATATAGCTATGAGTTAAATGATCTTTAATAGGTCCCATATTACACAAATGTGACTCTTGTGAGCTTTGCGCCATGGTAGAATGCTATTAGCTTATCTAAAACATACCTGGAGTTCTGTTTTTTTTCATTCACACGTTTCACTAAGTCTTTTTTCTTAGATTGTCTACATGCTCTATTCCACCATATGATGTTACAAAGTGGTAGATTTCAAGTTAACAGCTTTTACATTTTGTTCAGTAGAGATTGATTTCAAACCTTGAACTGCCAACCAAATGATTCTTATGAAAGTATATTGAGTTTAAAACACGGTGGAGCATTTCCTACATGACATGACATCACAAGGTGTAAGACTGTAGAACTCAGTGTACATCTGCAGGATTTGTGTGTTAAATATGTGTGAATGAAACAAAACCCAACTCCAGGTCCAGGTATGTTTTAGATAAGGAAACAACATTATGAAATAGATCAGAAGATACCATATATATAATATTGTCACTTTAAATGACCCTATCTATGGTCAGTTCCCCATTTCCAGTGTGATCTAGTCAATTTAAATGCAAGATTTGATTCCCGGGGCATTATTAACCTACAAACCCCGAAATTACATCGAATCTGCCTTCATTTCATCATTAACACGCCCAAACTTAGTAAACGTACTTGGCTTTCCAGAAAATTCCGCCTGTAATAGTCTCGGGCTGATAAGTGCACTTAAATAAACAGGACTGGATCAGAAGACAGTCTACTGTATGCACGGGCGAGCCTTTGTCACAAACCGAGAGCGAACACAGCGCAAAAAGGCTCCAATAATCATGACATCTGCACTGGATGAGAATAAAAACAACACACGTCCGATATGAGCATGTTATACCACGATCATGATTAGTTTGATAGTGTATTTAAAGCGTTTTGCGGCATCCTCTGCGGCTTGGCTAATGCTAAGCTAACGCTGCTAACAAACACAAACAGATCGAGGAAGAAAAGACTAAACGCCTCGGTACCTTTTAAAATCCCGCATAAGTCGTCGTCTGGCCGGGGTCGACATGCTTCAAACTGTATTTAAAGAAACTAAAAAGGGTCTTAAACGTGTCTCTGGTCCCCACAAAACGATAGATTTGGTGTTTTCTCCGTCCGGTCCTTCTCTTCCGCCACCACAGCGGCTCACAGCGCTTTTCTTCTCCCAAAACAGCTCGCCAACCTCGGCTGCGCTGCTTCGGTGACGTCGGTGCGGCGGATGTACAGCCCCCTTTACGACACACTTGGCTTTCTCGGGGCTTTTGAGGAAATAGTGGTCTAAAAAAGCTTTGCAGTGACGAGAAACTGGGCAGAAAATTGAGAAGTTTTGACAACTGAATAGAATAAAAGGCAAAATGCATAATTTAGTGACAGAGTGGACCAATTTGCAGTGTAATGTGTGCAGTTTTGGGAATAACACATGCACGAAGAAACAAATCAGACGTAAGAGTGACAGAAGTAAGACAAAACTCTAGTCTACTAAATAAATAATGGCCTAACATGTTTAATAAAGTACAAATATTTAGAATGAAGTAGCCAGGGTTTCAAGGTCGGGGTATTTGTTGCTATGGTAACAATAGGACCATAAACAAACAAAAACAATGTCAGCCCTGGCCCCGTGGTATTCCCAAACTGTCCAAGCCAAAAACTTCAAAATAACCACACACCCAACCCTATTGAATGAGACTATTGAATCAAACGGGTTAGATGTGTTTATCTGAGAAGGTTAACTGTATGTGTGGTCATAGTACTCAAATTTCAAACATGATTTTGGTACTAAAGAATAGACTCGATACTCAGTACTCATTCTGATACCCAAATTATCATTTTTAAACACATAATAATAGTTTTTGTTTATTTTGCCATTTGTTCTTACTCTAGTATCCAGTTATGTGATTCTAGTTTCTAGTTTTAATATTAGTTTTAGTAGCCTATTGATTAGGAGCCTATTTGATTTTCGATGCTTTTGACAGCCCTATACCCCTTTGTTTTAATGCATGTCCTTATTTAATGTTATCATAGTTTATACTTACTATAAACTATGATTACCAAGATGTACTCAATTACAAGTACAAGTATAGGCCTATTGTTTCTAAAATTAGACTTGGACTTAGACAAACTTTATTGATCCACAAGGGAAATTATTTGGACACAGAAGCTCACACATCACAATGTAATATAATAACAAAGAGAAAAAAAATATAAATGGTAATGATAAATTCTAAATAAGTACCAAAAAAAGCAAGAGACAGGTGTGAAATAAGACATAATTATATAAATGTAAATGTACAAATAAAATAAAAATATAGAGATGAAGTAATAAAAATCTGTCTCAGCCATATACAAGAGGTCATATGGAAAAACAGACAGTACAGCGTTATCTGTTCCCTGTGAGTATGGTATGAATGTAGTCTTGTGTATGGTATGTAGTCCTGACGAAAACTTTACTTAAGTAGGCCTACAGAGAACACAGAGAAGATGCAGTGCAAAAATATATATAAATGAAACCATTTTCAGGTGACGTCAGTCTGCATATACTGTGAGCAGTGAGGAGACGATACAGAGCTGTGATGTGAGTGAGTCGTGTAGAGAGGAGCAGAGACACACGTGGACAAGGACGGGGGGACTTGTACAGTAACTTCTGTGATTTTAGATGTAACTACAGTTACATGGCTAGAATTATACTCAATTACTAGTACAGGTACAGTTTTAAATATCTATTCAAAGAAGTACAGTTACCCCAAAACAGCGTAAGTACTTGTGAAGTACTGTCACGTGGAAACAGAGGGAGGACCGAAAACACAGGACTGCTTCAAAATACTTAATGACAAACCAAAAAAATCCAAAACGCAAGACTATTGCCATGACAAGAGACACGGAGAAACTCGAACAGAGACAATGGACCAACAAAGGGCAGACGAGAACACGGTATAAATGCACACACATGAATGAGACACAGGTGACACATTAGGGCGAGGCAAACAATCAACAACAAACAATCAGGAAGTAAAACTCAGAACTACAAGCAGACAAGACAAATGTCAAAATAAAACACAAACTACAACCACTACAAACATGAACCATGACAAGTACTCAAGTAAAAATTTTAATGAACTCTTCTGACATTTTAAAGTGGATACTAAGAGCAGGTGTCTCCTTTCTACTCAACTACATTTTTGAACTGGATGGAAAAGTAAAAGTATATTTTATTATTCCCTGAGATCTGTGGAAAATGCCAAGAGGTTTATTTGTACATAGTTTGAGCAAACAAAAATACAAAGACTATATATACAAAACATAAAGCTTTATTATGTCTCCATACTTTTACGTTTTTCTCTCTAAGAACATTGTTAACTGGGCACTTTAATACTTTTATGTAAGTAGATTTTTTCATACAGTACTTTTACTTGAGTATTTTTTGTTCCATCTGTACTCTCTACTTAAATAACAAAACTGAGTACTTTTTTCACCACTGGTAATTAGTTACTTCATCCCCTGCTAACTTTGACTGTTTTTAATAGCAATAAAGCTTACATACATTGTCATAGGCCTGTTTTGAAGTGATATCTTGTAATCATCACCAAGGGCGGCCCTCAGCTCAGTGCCTCGTGACCCCTGGGGCCTTGTGGGGCCCACAGTTTTTCTTAACAGTAACAGAATACAGCTCATACAGGCCAAAATGATCAGACCACAAAAGAATCATTGAAACTCTCTGTAGCAACTTCATAAGCAGCTCTGTATATGATTTCTAGTGCAAGTGTGACTTCATGCAGGCTAAACAGATGACCTGCCCACCACCAGGTCCAGTTATGAGTTAGGTCTGTGGAGAGGCAAGCATGCCTACGGTTTGCATACGTATATATTTACACAACAAAATAGCACTACTTTTTAGGTGAAATCTAACATTTTTGACCAATATGTATTCTTACAGTGCATTTGAAATAGTTTTTTAATATACTGGTATATCTTCTCCCTTGCTGCTCTATTTGTTACAAGTCAGCTCTGTGAAGAGGGAAGCCTGCATACAGCAACTATGCATGTTTTCAAGGTGTTTTGCCTAAACCTATAGCAATATTATTAGTTTATTTTTTGGCTGCAATCTAGTATATATTTTAACCAACATGTATCCTTGTTGTAAGTGGGCTTGCCTCTCCATAGACCTGACTTGTTCCTTGGCCCAGTGGATGGCAGGTTGCAGCACTGTGTACAGCCTATGTCTCATCATTGTCTGTGACTATGTAATGCTTTTGAATATTTTAAGTACAGGCCTACATCTTCCCTGGAGCTATGAGTCAGGTGTGTGGAAAGGCAAGTCAGCCTACAGTAAAGATGTATGAGTTCTGCCTAACAAAACCTCTAACATAACAACCTCTTATTTTAGTTATTTCTTGGCTGAAATCTTATATACATTTTGATAAATATGTATCCTTATTGTGAGTGGGATTGCCTCTCCACAGACGTGACTTGTACCTTGGCCTGATGGATGGCAGGTTGCACTGTAGTACTTTCTGAAATGATCAGGTATTTGAACATTCATTTTGAGCTGTCATACTTCTACATCTCTGTAAGGTACCAGCACTAAATATAGGCAGTGTAGCAGAGTGACCGGAGATGTCTGTTGCCATAGAAACTGCACCCGGTCCTGCGGTGGAGAGAAATGAGATTTTAAAAGTTACAAAACAAAAGTGAAGCATGCAATTAGGTTTGACATGTGATGAGGAGACAAAGAGCGTTACCAAACCAAATGTAACAGGATTAAAGCAGAAATGGTATCGGCCTAATCCAATTGTAACACAGCCTGTATCCTGCCATAAGACACATGCATCGTACAGAACTTATTATAAAAGTACAGCTGGCTTCACTTAGCCACAACCAGCACATACACTTTTAATGGAGGTGGGTAGTATTCACTTACATTTACTTCAGTACCTTTTTGAAGGAATTTTACTTTTCAGAGTACTTTTTCAGCAGCATACTTCACCTTGAGTAAAAGCCATGGTTCCTCTTCCCAATAAATCTACAAGTGACAAAAGTTTTATGTGACAATCTGAAATGATTTGAACATTTGTGTTTCTTGCAGCTTCTTCAAATCTGATTTAGTTTGACTCATTTTTGTGTTTGTCCTTTGAAAATGTTTTGTCCTTCAAATTACATTCTCTTGTAATTATAAATCAGATGTTACTCTTTACCCTTACTTGAGTAGTACATTTCACAAATACTTTTTTTTACTCTGAAGTGATGTTATTTTGAAGTAACGCTACTCTTATTTAACTATAATATTTGGTGGATTAATCAGAGAGATGCTCTGTGGGGGTTTACATGTAAGAAAAGATAAAAACAACATAAAAGACCGAGAAATAGTGTAGATTATATTAGAATCAATAACGGAAGCACCAAACTATTAATTATCTCAAATCAAAGAAGTTACAGAGTTTACTCTGAATGATAAGAGAGTTTTGGAGGGGAGATGTCTATATTTAAGAGAGACGTGATAAAAGGAGCATCTGTGGTTGGACCACCTCAAGTTTACCTGGTCCTGTTCCAGTCCCTTCTAGATTTGAACTGGATACAGAAGGGACTGGCTGCTCAGGCAGCTGGACCACTGTAAATCTTTTGAAATGTACCAGTTCTGTTTTTCACATTTTCAAGACAGTAAAAATCAGTTACAAAGACTTTAGTAAGGAACAATATGTGATCTGGAGATGAACATACTGTAATAGTGACGCTCCTGGGTGTCTAAAGAGTGCACTGTCAAAGACATCTACATTTAAAAATATTTAACTGCAAAAATCAACCTTTATTTATTCTCTGCATTTAACATTTAACATTTACCTTAGGTAAATAATGCACTTCACTGTGCTGGCCAGGAGAGGGAGCGCCATACCTCACATTCACAGCTGAACTCTGCTGTTGTCATGGTGACCGGGTTTCCTGACAGACGCAGATTCTGATTGGTCCAAATGGAGACAGCAGGGTTCACATAGAAGCCTGGATCATAAGACCAATAATAATGCATGGATATAAAGCTGGTTCAGTCTTGTTAAGTCCTGGTCTAGTCCTAGTCTATAGTCCTGGTTCAGTCCTAGTTTAGTCCTGGATATACAGTATATCCTGGTTTATTGCTGATTTATTCCTGGTTTATTGCTGGTTTACTGCTGGTTGAGTCCTGGTCTGGTCCTGATCTAGTCCTGGCCTATACCTGGTTTAGTCCTGGTTTAGTCTTGTTTCATCGTCCTGGTTTAAATCTGGTTCAGTCCTGGTTAAATCCTGATCTAGTCCTTGTGGATGCCTATAGAAATATTATGAGTAAACATACTAAGATTACTCTGGTAATGTTACACTCAAAGGAAAGTTGTAGAAATACTTAAACTTTGTGAGTAACATCACTGAGTTAAAACTTGTAACGTTACTCTTCATCCAGAAAACACCTTTTCCATGGAATATATGAATATACCATTCCCATGTTGAGGCAGCGGTTCTCACTTTATGTCTTCTCTCGTTCCTCCTCTGGTTTGACATTATTCAAAGTTCTCAAACACAGTGTGAGAGGGCTCTGACTGCAGACCTGCACTCAGAGGACCCTTATGTCCACTGAAGACCTGACCCATTACAGATTTGTGCCTATTTTAACCAGACACAGGGCTTTGTATAAATGTCGACATATCCCTTGGCCTACTCTGCCTTGCTGCAAGTAGACTAGGGCAGAGATTTCTCAAAGTTCATTTCACATGAAGACACTAGTAGAAATAATATTAATAATATTTAATAGTGAACTAAAGCAATGACTGATAAAATGTGACTCTGTGCACAATAGCACTCTGTAACCTCACTGTTAGTGTAGGGTGAGCAGATTTTCAAAACCAAAAACAGGGATACTCCTGGTTTGTCGTGGTTGGTAATAATAAAATTGTGTAGAAATCTGTTCTGCACTCGGCCCATTCACGACGAACATGTCAGTCAGTATTGTCACATTTTCTTTATGCTGTTCATTTTTAAGCAGCTTTTCTGTATTTTACTGTTGGCAGAGGTCAGAAAATACTGGCAGCTGGGACATTTCTTGTATAAAATTGAAATAAATCACTTGGATACATCTGCATCAATTCTTCTAAGCATACTTGCATGCAGTTGTTGAAGGAACTCTGATAGGTTGTTCCAAACATCTTAAAGAACTAACCACTGATCTTCTGTGGATGTGGCTTCCTCACATCCTTCTGTCTCTTCATGTAATCTCAGACACACTCCATGATGTTGAGGTCAGGGCTCTGTGGGGTCATACCATCACTCCCAGAATGCTGAAGATAGTTCATAATGGTTTTGGCTGTATGTTTGGGGTCATTGTCCTGCAGCAGAATCAATTTGGGGCCAATCATACGCCTCCCTGATGGTACTGAATGATGGAGAAATATCTGCTTGTATTTCTAAGCATTGAGAACACCGTTAATCCTCATCAAATCTCCAATTCCATTTGCAGAAATGCAGCCCCAAACATTCAAGGAACCTCCACCATGCTTCACTGCAGACTCATCTTGTTCCGCTCTCCAACCCTTTGGTGAACAAACTGCCTTCTGCAACAGCCAGATATTTCAAATTTTGACTCATCAGTCCAGAGCACCTGCTGCCGTTTTTCTGCAACCAGTTCCTGTGTTTTTGTGCAGACTTGAGTGGCTTGGCCTTGTTTCCATGTTGGAGTTTTGGCTTTTTGGCTGCAGTTCTTCCATGAAGATCACTTCTGGCCAGACTTCTCTGGACAGTAGATGGGTCCACCTGGGTCCCACTGGTTTTTGCCAGTTCTGAGCTAAGGGTACTGCTGGACAGCTTCTGATTCTGAAGGCTAATAAGCTTGATGTGTCTTTCAGCTGCTGTACTAAGTTTCCTCAATGTCGCCCGTTTGCTTTGGGCTTCTTCAAAAGAGCTTGAAAAGCATGTCTTGAAACCCCAGTCTGCTTTGAAATTTTTGTCTGGGAGAGACTTTGCTGATGCACTAGAACTACATTGTATCTTGTTGCTGTGCTCAGTCTTGTCTTGGTGTGGCCTGTGACATGAGACTGTCTTCCACAAGTCTCACCCAGTTTGAAGCTCAGTTTCAGTTCATGACTGCGTTCCAACCTACATGTGACACTGATGATCACTGATAATCATTAGCTCCTGTTTGGTATAACTGATACACTTGACTATAATCTTACAAAATCCCTGACATTGTGTGACTTGGTGTTGGTTTGAAGGCAAAAGGTAGTAACACAGTAAATTGATTTGATTTAGATTTTTCTTTTGTTCACTAATTTTGCATTTTGTAAGCTGAAAAAAACAATCATTATTTATATTGTTGAAAGCAATCTGGTAGTCTTTAATTAATTAGAATTTGACTAGGTTGTTTATTTTATATTTTGCACTAAGCCCATTAAATTGCTTATGAAGAATAAGCACATGATAAAAATCAGCATCTATTCAGAGGAGTTTGTCCTGCAGGGAGAGGTCTGCACTGTAGGTTCCTCTGAGTAGGTGTTGGACCTTTCAAACAGAAGCTGAAATAGTTGAGCCTTAGAGACAGAGAAGTGTGTTGTTGTGCAAGTTTTAGCCCTTTAAAAATAACTCTTGACCAACAGTCTGGTTCATTTGAAGTTGGATAGTTGGAAAAGAAGATCCACCTTGGCTCTGATGCCCCACATGTGTCAGAGGTTCTGTGGTCTCATTACACTGTGTTTTATAGTCCCATTGTCCGGTCTAAAGTCACGACAGTCACTTAACACACCAGACCCACAGAGCCCCCGTAACAGCCCCATAACAAGCCCCGTAACAACCCATAAAACAGTACGGAACAGGTGACAGCTCTGAGTTCATCTCTCCAGCTCCAGTGATGACAGACTGACCCACATTCTGTTCACATCAGTCTGCAAAAGCTGGAGAACCAAAAAAACAGAACAATACATTATAAATAAATAAATAAATAAATAAATAGTACTGATCACAATCTATTTCCAGAGGCACTGACATTAGAGCGAACATAGACTGGTCATGACCTCAATGAGTATTTGGAAATAGCTTTTTATTCAAAGTGGGATTTGGGTTAAAACCACAGTTTGTAACTTTTTAGCCAAAGAATGTGTATATGTATGTTTTTCATATTGGTTCTTATTAAAACACTGAAAAACATGCATCTCTTATTTGACCTGAAGGAGGGCCTGATCCTGTTGCTTTGGGTGTAATCTTCCACAGTGTGGCATTAAACCCATCTCCATGACAAAATTCTGAAGTAGGTTAAGTTAGTTTAGTTTATTTGGCATTTATAGTTAAAACCACAATGAAAAAACATGAGCAAAAAGCAAAAAAAAAAAAAAGCAAAGTCAAAGTGTATGCTTTTAATTTTCTGTTTCCATGGAATCACACAGGTGACATGCCACCTTCAGAAAGTTCCACACTGTCCCTTTAGAGTGTGAACACTCAGGCAGCCTTAGATCAGTGCAGATGAGTTGAGTTGTTGAAATGCACTTTGAGTCACTTCACAGTTTACAGTTTGGTGCAGAGTTCTTGGAGTTATCAGTCACTGTTGGCATGTAGTGTTTATGGCCACAGCTGCCCTGGGTCAAACTGATGACAGCATGATGGCCATTCAGGTGTCAGGCTTCAGGTTCTCACTGATGTGGTCTCCTTGTGTGGACATTTGGCTTGGAGCAGGGGTCAGCAGCACTGACATAACAACCTGATATGACATAACAAAAGACAAAAGAAAAACATGTACAACTGGACAACAAACAGACACACAACAAACAAACACACAACAAACAAACACACAACAAACAAACAGACATACAACAAACAAACACACAACAAACAAACACACAACAAACAAACACACAACAAACAAACACACAACAAACAGACATACAACAAACAAACACACAACAAACAAACACACAACAAACAGACACACAACAAACAAACACACAACAAACAGACATACAACAAACAAACACACAACAAACAAACACACAACAAACAAACACACAACAAACAAACACACAACAAACAAACACACAACAAACAGACATACAACAAACAAACACACAACAACAACAACAAACAACAAACAAACAACACAACAAACAAACACAACAAACAGACATACAACAAACACAACACACAACACACAACAACAACATACAACAAACAAACACAAACAAACAGACATACAAACAACACAACAAAACAAAACACACAACAAAACAAACACACAACAAACAGACATACAACAAACAAACACACAACAAACAGACATACAACAAACAAACACACAACAAACAGACATACAACAAACAAACACACAACAAATAAACACACAACAAACAAACACACACACAACAAACAAACACACAACAAACAGACACACAACAAACAAACACACAACAAACAAACACACAACAAACAGACACACAACAAACAGACACACAACAAACAGACACACAACAAACAAACACACACACAACAAACAAACACACAACAAACAGACATACAACAAACAGACACACAACAAACAAACACACAACAAACACACAACAAACAAACACACAACAAACAGACATACAACAAACAAACACACAACAAACACACACACAACAAACACACACACAACAAACAGACACACAACAAATAAACAGACAACAAACACACACACAACAAACAGACACACAACAAACACACAACAAACACACAACAAAAAGACACACAACAAACAGACACACAACAAACAAACACACACACAACAAACAGACACACAACAAACAAACACACAACAAACAAACACACAACAAACAGACACACACACACCAAACAGACACACAACAAACAGACACACAACAAACAAACACACAACAAACAAACACGCAACAAACAAACACACAACAAACAAACACACAACAAACAGACACACAACAAATAGACACACAACAAACAAACACACAACAAACACACAACAAACAGACACACAACAAACAAACACACAACAAACAAACACACACACACACAACAAACAGACACACAACAAACAAACACACACAACAAACAAACACACAACAAACAAACACACAACAAACAAACACACAACAAACAAACACACAACAAACAAAACACACAACAAACAGACACACAACAAACAAACACACAACAAACAAACACACAACAAACAAACACACAATAAACAGACATACAACAAACAAACACACAACAAACAAACACACACACAACAAACAGACACACAACAAACAGACACACAACAAACACACAACAAACAGACACACAACAAATAGACACACAACAAACAAACACACAACAAACAAATACACACACAACAAACAGACACACAACAAACAAACACACAACAAATAGACACACAACAAACAGACACACAACAAACAGACACACAACAAACAAACACACAACAAACAAACACACAACAGACAGACACACAACAAACAAACACACAACAAACAAACACACAACAAACAAACACACAACAAACATACACACAATAAACAGACACACAACAAACAGACACACAACAAACAAACACACAACAAACAAACACACAACAAACAAACACACAACAAACAGACACACAACTGACACACAACAAACAAACACACAACAAACAAACACGCAACAAAAAAACACACAACAAACAGACACACAACAAACAGACACACAATATACAGACACACAATATACAGACACACAACAAACAAACACACAACAAACAAACACACAATAAACAGACAAACAACAAACAAACACACAACAAACAAACACACAACAAACAAACACACAATAAACAGACACACAACAAACAGACACACAACAAACAAACACACAACAAACAGACACACAACAAACAAACACACAACAAACAAACACGCAACAAAAAAACACACAACAAACAGACACATAATATACAGACACACAACAAACAGACACACAATATACAGACACACAACAAACAGACACACAACAAACAAACACACAACAAACAGACACACAACAAACAAACACACAACAAACAAACACACAACAAACAAACACGCAACAAAAAAACAGACAACAAACAGACACACAACAACAAACAAACACAACAACACAACAAACACACACAACACACAACAAACAGACACACAACAAACACAACAACACAAACAACAAACAAACACACAACAAACAAACACACAATAAACAGACATACAACAAACAAACACACAACAAACAAACACACAACAAACAACACAACAAAAAAACACACAACAAACAGACACACAACAAACAAACACACAACAAACAAACACGCAACAAAAAAACACACAACAAACAGACACATAATATACAGACACACAATATACAGACACACAATATACAGACACACATTGTAGAGTCCAGCTGCAGTCTGGTCATGTTTTAAAGTGTTTTGTGGACTGGGTTATGAACATGTTTTTATACTTGTTCTTTTTACATGAAGGAGCCCAGAATCTCCTCCAGACGACAGCAGCTCATACTGTGTCTCACTGCTCCTGTCTCACAGCTCCTGTCTCGCTGCTCCTGTCTCGCTGCTCCTGTCTCGCTGCTCCTGTCTCGCTGCTCCTGTCTCGCTGCTCCTGTCTCACAGCTCAGAGCCTGTCTCACCCCCATGACGTTCCGGCCTTTTCACCAGTCTTAGGACCTGTGATTTATATTTGATATTTTATATATTTGTCAGGTTTCCACAGCAGTGGACTGTTCCATACCTTAGCACAGACTATATCAGCTCTACAGAAGGTCAGCCAAATGTTTTGACTGACCCCAAACCTCCTTAAATCTCTTAAGAAAGTCCAGATGCTGAAGTATATCACCATTCTGCACTAACACCCCAACCAACAACATATCACACCCATGAGGCAATATGGAGAAAATATCTTGCCCAAGGACACAATATCTATATGGAAGACATGAATGGAACCGTGAACTTCAGCTGAGGTTCCAGCCATTGCCTAAATGCAGTACAATAACCACACAAGAATGCCACGCTCCTGTCCCCCAGAATGAGCCCAATGTTCCAAACACCTGTGACATCTGAACCAGGGCCAGGGAAATGAGCTTTTGTTTATTTGGCTGACGCTCGTGGAGAGTTTGGACATTACATCAGAGCTACTGTGTTTACTGTTCAGACACACACCATCCAATCAAATAACATACAGAGCTATTTAAAAAAGTCCTGTATTACACAGAAGTGACTCTTGTGAGCTTTAAGCCATGTTATAATACACTGAAAAAATGGTCCGAGAGTATGGAGTAAGAAAGCTGTCAAAAATATTTGTGCGCGTAAAATAAAAATCCGTGCGTATTTGGGAAATCCGTGCATATTTGGCTGTAGTTGCGCATAAAATAAATATTTGTAAACTCTCAAATGACTCCAGTCGTACATAAAATATATTGTGTGTATTTTATCCATCAGAATACGAATTGAAAAATTACGACATCATGAATTACAATCACGAAATGAAAATTTACGATTACGCTTTCATCAGTACGAATACGAATTCACAGACGGAACTTTACTGTCAAAAATACGTCATCACTTCACAGACATTATTCGAGCAGAAGAAACATCGATCAAGATCAAGACTGTGCAGCTCAAGTTTGTAGCAGAGGGTAAAAACAGAGTAATAGCACAAGAAGTTACAACAGCGACCAACAAGTGGGTTCATTAAAATCTATTGTAAAAATGTTTTGAATTCGGGAACCGAACGCTGCTGTATAATATTGTGTAGAAACACCTCCTTTGAACGGGAAATTGCACCTATATGTTAGATAACATAGTGGTAGCCAATTGGCTAACATCCGACGTAACGTTATCCCAGGGCTAATTAGCAAATATCAGCTTCTCTGTATGTTTAGATTAAAACATTCACGGCTACAGCCACAGCGAGCATCAGTCAGTCTTCACTTCAGCTGCATTTCTCACATGAAATGCCACCAAAAGTTCCTCGGGACGCTGAAATGTCCCAGTTTATGCCAAACACTACCAAACTGTCCTGGTTACGACGTCACAGCCAATGAAATGTTACACATTACAGTTTAATGCAGCTTCCAGCAACAATTAATGTTCGTGTTTACAGGCAACACCTTGGTATGTTTACAGTATTTACCAGTAAGTTTAACGTCACTGTAACGTGGATGGATTTGCTAATTATAACCCATTATAACTCATGTATAACCCATTGTCTGAAATGCAGCTGAGATGAAGGTTAAGACTGACTGATGCTCGCTGTGGCTGTAGTCGTGAATGTTTTAATCTAAACATACAGAGAACCTGATATTTGTTAATTAGCCCTGGGATAACATTACGTCGGATGTTAGCCAACTGGCTACCACTATGTTATCTAACTTATAGGTGCAATTTCCCGTTCAAAGGAGGTGTTTCTACACAATATTATACAGCAGCGTTCGGTTCCAGAATTCAAGACATTTTTACAATAGATTTTAATAAACCCACTTGTTGGTCGCTGTTGTAGCTTCTTGTGCTATTACTCTGTGTTTACCCTCTGCTACAAACTTGAGCTGCACAGTCTTGATCTTGATCGATGTTTCTTCTGCTCGATGGATAATGTCTGTGAAGTGATGACGTATTTTTGACAGTAAAGTTCCGTCTGTGAATTCGTATTCGTACTGATGAAAGCGTAATCGTAAATTTTCATTTTGTGATTGTAATTCATGACGTCGTAATTTTTCAATTCGTATTCTGATGGATAAAATACACACAATATATTTTATGTACGACTGGAGTCATTTGAGAGTTTACAAATATTTATTTTATGCGCAACTACAGCCAAATATGCACGGATTTCCCAAATACGCACGGATTTCTATTTTACGTGCACGAATATTTTTGACAGCTTTCTTACTCCATACGAGAGGGGTTGCTCAAATTGCAAAAACAAATTTGACAACAATAACATGACTTTTTTATATTTCTCTGTCCAGCATGTTTAAATGTTTAAAATACAAAGGTCACTTGACTGTGGTTGATGTTAAACCTGCATGTTTTAATCAGGTTGAGGAAACATGACTTTGTTATAATCTCTGGTGAGGCTCCTCCCTCTGGAATTCTCCTCCCCAATTTTTTTGGAGGGAAAATTCAAATGTAACAGGACACAGGACAGATCCAGGAGCAGAGGACACACAGTGTGGAGCAGGAGGATTATGAGAGCTGATTTGAAGGTAAGACTTTTCAAAGATTTTATATGCTTCTCCAGCCTAGAATTTCATTGTTAAAACATGTTTGTGGTGTTTTATTAGAAATTAGAGTTAATGTCAGGACTGTTTCCATGAGACAAATTGTCTTTGACTGTCCATCTATAAGAGTGTGATAGTTGTACTCAGATTTGATTGTGTTGTTTCCAGAGTCGTCTACAAACAAAGAGTGACATCCAGAGCTCTGCTGGAGCTGTGGGGAAGTTCATGAATGTTACAGCTGATGTTTCAGAAAAAAGGAAGATGTTTGAGAACCAACAAAACACAGACGACAGATGAACAAAGTAAGTAAACCAACTCAAATGATTTTAACAAATTTTTCTAAATTAACTTCCTGAGTGAGTTTTGTTTCTGCAGATACAGTTCTAATGTTCTTGTGATTCTGTTCTGGTTCATTATTGTAGTAATAAGTACTTTAAATGTATTTAAACATGTAGAACAGAGTAGATCATCAGAATGTGATCATCATGTGTTATTCCTGTGTCCACAGGCAGAGACCAGAGCTTCTTCACTGGAATAAATCTTCACACTGTCCAGCTCCAAAGTGTGTGTCTCTGTACTTGTGTCTCTGTGTGTTTGATTCTGTTTAAGACAATACAGAACTGTGGAAAACTAAAGACTGTTTTTGTATTCTTTTACAGAATTAGATCAATTAAATTAAATTATACATACTTATGCATTTCATGATAAGGTAACATAAGATAAATATGCATATTCAGCATGAATTGATCAAATTTCATCAACATGAAAAAGTGACGTTCATGTTCTGAGAAAAATATGTGTTGAGAGGATTGAAATAAGTTTCAAAGCCTAAACACAATTTTATTGCATGCAACAGCTTTCCATAACTTTTTTATGCAAATCCAGTGACCTTTTTTTTTCATTGTACTGTTACCTCCTCAAAAACAGACCTGGGGTTTTGTTTTGTTTCATTTGCACTTTGTGTTTGAGTAACCATTTATTGTTAGTGTGTCTACATTTCCAAAGCTGAGAATGCTCTGTTTCACCTTGTGATGTCATGTAGTGGTAATTTTCAAGTGAACGATCATACCTTTTACCTTTAGTTCAGTAGACATTGAATTCTGGGACAGAAATCATTCAAATGATTCATGTGAAGGTGTATGGAATTTACAAACACAGTGGAGCACTTCCTGTATTACCACGTGACATCACACGGTGGAACAGAGTATAAATAAATAAAATAAAAATAAATACATAAAAATGAATGAGGAGGTATTATGCAAAATGACATTTTGAAGCTTTTGATTGTGTTCCCTCATCAAAAACATGCCTGAAGAGGTTTTAGATGTTTGAGTAATCTAGCGATCTCTCCTGGGCATAGATTGTGTAATACAAGTGGACTAAGGGAGTGTGATGTCACCCATGATGTTCACTTGCAAAAAATGAAGCTCAGCGAGGCTTGCACTTAGAGGTAAATCTGCATCCAGGGACATATACTTGGAAACCTGAGTACGAAACCTGAATAGGAGTGAGGCTGTTGAAGTGCATGGCCCCTCCCATGTACAGCAGATTGGTCTGTAATGTTTTTGAGTATATATATGTATATTGTGTATAAGGCATCAGTGGAGCCTGTGGTGATCGGAGCACTCGGGGCTGTAACCCCCAAACTGGAAGAGGCTACAACAGATACCGGGAAAAACAACGGACATCTCAGTCCAGAAAAGTGCAGTACTGAGAATAGCAAAGATACTGCACAGAATTCTCAGGCTCTCAGGCCTCTGGTAGAGGAGCCGAGCTGAATGAGGGTGAGAGACCAACCACCGTGGAAGGTGAGAAACACATTTTATACACACACACATATATATATATATATATATATATATATTAGTGCTGTCATGTGATAAAAAAAATTGAGAGATTAATTAATTATGATCTGTAATTAATTAATCTAATTAATCTCTTTTTAATCTCACCTAAAAATTGCTGAGAAAAGCCTTCAATTTGAGGTATTTTCATTTAAGTTCATTATTACATTATTGTGGCAGATCAAAATGTTAAGGAATCACTGGTCGGACCCAAATATGCAGTAACAAATGTATTTATTAACAAAATAGTCGTGGACAAGGGGATTGATTCCAGGGGAGGTAGGACGGGTCCAGGTTGGCTGAAGTGCAATGGTGAAGAGGCTGACCAGAGGCTTGCGGAACAGATGGTAACGGGATGAGGCTGGCTCCAAAACGGTTGAACTGGGGAACGGACAAAAGTAAACAGGTAAGAGTCAAAAACCTTCAAAATGCTCAAAAACAAAAAGCCTGAATAGTTCACCACTTGGCTGACGGAACAATCTGGCACTGGAGAGCAGGTCAGCAGGTCTTTTATTGCCGGAGATGATTACTGACGAGGATCAGGAGTGGAGCTCAGCAGGTGAGATGATTTGGGGACCCGCCCAGGAAAAACCAAATAAGGTGAGAGAAGGGAAGAGGGAGCAGGGGTAGGAGAGGCAGAAAGAAACCCTCACAGTACCCCCCCCTCAACGGGCGCCTCCTGGTGCACCACCAGGCCGGTCAGCGTGAGCGCGGTGAAACTCCTTCAGCATGTTGGAGTCCAGGATCAGGACACGACTAACCCACGACCGCTCCTCAGGGCCGTACCCTTCCCAGTCGACCAAGTACTGGAGCCCACGGCCACGACGACTGACATCCAAGATCCGCCTCACGGTATAAGCTGGGTGGCCATCAACCAACCGGGGGGGGGCGGAGGGGGCTTGGCAGGAGGGCACAGATTAGACTGCACAGGTTTAATTTGGGATACGTGAAAGGTAGGATGAACACAGAGCTTGTGGAAGTCTGGCGAACAGAAACAGGATTAATCACCCGTTCGATTTCAAACGGTCCAATGAAGCGGGGCGACAGTTTCTTGGATTCAGTTTTTAAAGGGATATGTTTCGAAGATAACCAGACTTTCTGACCTGGGGTGTACTTTGGTGCTGGGCGGTGATGGTCAGCCAAGGACTTAGTTTGCAATGATGTCTGCAACAAGGACTTCCTGGTCTCCTTCCAGATCTTAAGACACCTTCGCATGTGGGCTTGGATGGAGGGTACAGCAACTTCAACCTCATCCATAGACAAGAGGGGAGGCTGATAGCCCAAGGAACACTGAAAAGGGGAGAGACCAGTAGCAGAGGAGGTTAACGAATTATGTGCATACTCAACCCAAGGTAAGTGTGAGCTCCAAGATGCAGGGTTGTGACTGTCCACGCAGCGAAGAGCAGATTCCAGGTCTTGATTAGTCCTTTCGGTCTGACCATTAGTTTGTGGATGGAAACCAGACGAGAGGCTGACGGTGGTACCCAGAGATTGACAAAATGCTTTCCAAACCTGGGAGATGAATTGGGGGCCTCGGTCAGAAACAATGTCAGTAGGGATGCCATGTAGACGGAAAACATGTTGTACCATGATGTCGGCTGTCTCGAGCAGAGGGCAATTTTGGGAGGGCCACAAAATGAGCAGCTTTAGAAAATCTGTCTACAATGGTCAAGATGACAGATTGACCATTAGAAATGGTAGACCAGTTATAAAATCCACTGCGATATGTAACCAGGGACGATTGGCAATAGGTAGAGGCCTGAGGTGACCAGAAGGCAGTGTGTGAGACGATTTATTTTGAGAACATACAGTGCAGGCAGACACAAAACTTCGAGTATCAGCGTCCATAGATGGCCACCAAAAATGACGCCTGAGGCTTGACAAGGTGCGCTTCACCCCAGGATGACAGGCAAAGAAGGAGTTATGGGACCACTGCAAGACCTCACTGCGTACAGCAGACGGAACGAAGACTCTGTTGGGTGGTCCACCTCCCGGATCGGGCTCGACCTCCTGCGCCTTTCTCACATTGGCTTCAACCTGCCAACAGAGAGCTCCAAGAACGCAATTAACAGGAAGAATGGTTTCAGGCTCAGAGTGCTCAGACGAGTCAAACTGGCGAGACAGTGCCTCAGGCTTCACATTTTTGGAACCAGGGCGGTACGTAATAGTGAATTTGAATCTTCCGAAGAACAAAGCCCACCTGGCCTGGCGTGAGTTTAGCCTCTTAGGATGTAGGCTAGGTTCTTGTGGTCTGTCCATACAACGAAGGGTTGCTCTGCTCCTTCCAGCCAGTGCGAGTTTTACAGCCAGGAGTTCTGTTGCCCACATCATAGTTACGCTCAGCGGGGGCAAGCCGCCTGGAAAAGAAAGCAGGGTGGAGACGAGAATCTGAGTCAGAGCGCTGGGAGAGAACAGCCCCAACCCCCACATCTGAGGCATCAACCTCAACAATAAACTGCTTAGAGGGGTCAGGTTGAATCAGGACTGGAGCTGTTGTGAATAGTTTTTTAAGCTTGTTGAATGCACCATCTGCCTCAGGAGTCCATTGGAATGGAAGCTTACAGGAGGTTAGACGGGTGAGAGGAAGTGCGACCTTGCTGTAATCCCGAATGAACCTCCTGTAAAAGTTAGCAAAGCCGAGGAACCTCTGTAGTCGTTTTCGATTACAGGGAGGCGGCCATTCAGAGACAGCTTGGATCTTCTTTAGGTCTGCTTTGACTTGTCCAGTTTCAATTATGAAACCCAGAAAACACACAGAACTGGCATGGAACTCACATTTCTCACTCTTCACGAACAGTTTGTTCTCCAGAAGCCTTTGCAGGACAAGACAGACATGTTGGCGATGTTCGGATGGGTCTCTGGAATAAATTAGAATATCGTCCAGGTACACAAAAACAAAGTGATTTAGAAAGTCCCGAAGGACATCATTTACCAGAGCTTGAAACACTGCAGGTGCGTTTGTGAGTCCAAATGGCATGACACAGTATTCAAAGTGCCCCAGAGGTGTGTTGAATGCAGTTTTCCATTCATCCCCTTCTCTGATGCGGACAAGATGGTATGCATTTCCTAAATCCAGTTTTGTGAAAATAGTGGCACCCTGCAATGGTTCAAAGGCAGAAGAGATGAGAGGCAAGGGATATTTGTTCTTAACAGTAATATTGTTCAGACCTCTGTAATCAATACATGGACGTAAGGTCTGGTCTTTCTTGGCAACAAAGAAGGAAACCGGCCCCCACAGGAGACGAAGATGGACGAATAATGCCGGCAGCTAGAGAGTCTCTGATGTAAGTCTCCATGGCCTCTCTTTCTAGTCGGGACAGGTTGTACAGGTGAGCAGGTGGAAGATGAGCTCCAGGAAGAAGGTCTATGGCACAGTCATAGGGCCTGTGTGGTGGCAAGGACAGTGCTTTCTCCTTACTGAAGACCTCCCCTAAGTCATGGTACTCTGGTGGAACTGAGGTTAAATCCGGAGTAGACATAGGTAGTTTGGATTTCTCTTCTGACGGGAGAGCTGACTGCAAACAAGACTGGTGACAAAATGAGCTCCAGCTGACAATTTTATTGAGAGACCAGTCTATTACGGGATTGTGAATCTTTAGCCAAGAGTAGCCCAAAACTAACGGAGTCAGAGGAGCAGAGAAAAGAAACGTGTCTCTTCGTGATGGTTGCCAGACAAAATTAAGTGGAGAGGAACAGTGTGGTGAGTAATTTTAGCTAGAACAGTTCCATTCAAAGCACTGACCTGGATAGGCTCTGGAAGAGGCTCAGTGGAGATCCCCGCCTGCAATATCAAATTTGAGTCCATGAAGTTCTGCTCTGCCCCGGAGTCAGTAGTGCTTGAAGGGGAAGTGACTGGGTATTGTGACACAGGGTTGCGGGTAACAGGAGTCTGGGTTGGTCAGTGGGGATTTTAGAAACCTCGCCCATCAGTACCAACATTACTGATGAGCGGGCTCTTTTGGACGGACAGGACACTGAATGAGAAAATGACCACTTTGACCGCAGTACAAGCACTCGCCAGCTGGAATTCTCCGTGACCGCTCCTGAACAGTCAACTTGGCCCGGCCAATTTGCATAGGAACCTTTGGGGACAGGGGAGTGGGGGGCAGAGCAGGAACATTACCGACAGTCTGAATTCGGGCTGGAGGTGAGGAGCGAGGCACAGAGGATGTAGTGCGAGGAATTCTCTCTCGCCTTCGCTCGCGCAGCCTGTTGTCAATATGAATAGAGAGAGACAGGATCATCACGGACTGATAGTTCATCCTTTAAAGTGTCACTTAACCCTCGCCAAAATACTCCGTTTAAGGCAGTTTCATTCCACCCTGATTCCTCAGCCAAGATCCGGAATTGAATGGAGTAGTCTGCCACACTCTTGTCTCCCTGGTGGAGATCTAGAAGCCCCTTGGCAGCATTCGCCTCACAATCTGGGTGAGCAAAAACTCAACAGGTAAGAGTCAAAAACCTTCAAAATGCTCAAAAACACAAAAAGCCTGAGTAGTTCACCACTTGGTTGACAGAACGATCTGGCACTGGAGAGCAGGTCAGCAGGTCTTTTATTGCCGGAGATGATTACTGACGAGGATCAGGAGTGGAGCTCAGCAGGTGAGATGATTTGGGGACCCGCCCAGGAAAAACCAAATAAGGTGAGAGAAGGGAAGAGGGAGCAGGGAAAGGAGGGGTAGGAGAGGCAGAAAGAAACCCT